>NC_141625.1:3623666-3766166 GCF_047967505.1 Dipteris shenzhenensis
TTGAGTGCATGGGAATTAAAAAAATTTGAAGAAGATCAAGGTCGATCCATTGCAGTTATGGTAGAAGCTCTTGTTGGCAAACCACGATGTGAAATGCAAAAGGCTAGTACTACAAAGCCATGGTTCCAAGCATTAGAAAAAGGCATCGTCCCATTATAAAGAAAGATCATGTGGATGGAAAACAGTTAAAAGAAGAGAAAGATGAAGAAGACTCAGAACTCGAAGCTAAAGATGATCAGGATGAACTCACATCAATTAAAAATCTCAATCTACGTCTTAATGAAGCAGTAATAGATGATGATGTGGGATATATCTGGGGTCAAAGGACGTGGTTTGTGAATCCCAGAGATGTGGAAGCTGCAACTATCTTTACTAATAGCCGGAACCTTGATATATCCTATGCACTGCAAATATATGAGGCTTTGAGAGATGGAAAGAAACCTATGGCAAGCAACGTGGTCCTACGTCCAATAATGTTTTGTCCAATTAAAATAGCTTTTTGGATCAAATTACATTTACAGGGCCTACACATTTCGAGGAAACCTTCACTCAATTCTTTAAAGACGCTCTTAAAAATATTCCACATGAACAAGGCCAAGAGGCACAAGGTGAGAATATGCTGAAGGAAGCAAAGAAGGAATTCCTACTTAATTGCAAATTCCAGCCCATTGATGGTCAACATTGGGCTTATGCTTGTTATCAAATTGCCAAAGAAGCAAAGGAGGTCAAAAGACTCACTTCAGAAAAATTTGCAAAGATATCTTCATTCCATTATTATCTTGCTACCATCTGTATATTCAAGCATGAGATCAAGTATTTGATTGAGTCCGAAAGACTTAATCATTATGTCCATGGAAAGCATAAGATATCCTCAACATCAGAGGACTTACACAAGGCAAGGGTTGTATGGACAACATTTGGTTCTCTAGACCCTGATTTGAAGAGAAAGGTCATAAAAGCAGATGCCGACACACTCACAAACTTCTATACTTCTTTGAGTACAGTTGTGCCTAGGGGAACTCAAGAGCGAGAAGAAAATATGACAAGCCTCAAGGTGGTGAGAGACAGATATGCCAACTACACTTCCATCATTTTTCGTCCTATTGAAGAGTTCAATGAGATGCTTGAAGTGTGCATTGCATGTGAGCGTGGAGAGTTGACTTACGAAGCTCCTTTCTTTGTCTCCAGAAAGTCAAAGATAATGGATAAGAAGGAGTTGATGGCAAGGATGTGGATGCCTATAAAGTACTTACCTGACAAGTATGCATCATGGCAGCACAAAAACTTTTAAAGAAAGAATGGTTTTTTGGAAAGAAAGACAAAGACCACTACTTGGAAGAATGCATCAATGTACAGGATATCTTACGTATTTGCTGTCAAAGAAACAAATCCCACTTAGTCATTGTAACATTGACTATAATGTGGTCAAGCATATAGCTTCTTTGTCAACACCCACAGTGGATTAAAAAGGATGAAGATGGGTCAGAAATAATAACCTCTTACATAAGAAAAGAAATCCCACAACAAGTGGTTGCATATGTGGAAAGATTGATCAGCGAGATAAGGATGCTGATAGATATGCACCAAAGCTTTCAATTCAATGTAGAGGTTACGTCAGAGTCTAAAAAACTTGTGAACTTCAAGGGAGTTTTAGAAGATGACTTCATCAAGAATGAGTCAGCATGGGACAAGCCACAACTATTATTCATCAATGAAGTTTCTAGTGATGATATCCATAACTTCATTGATAGAATAGTATATACCACCATTAGCAAAGTGGCAATTTGCAACATTGTCATTTTTGTTGATAAACAAGACAAAGAAGCCATGCAGGTTACTCTAGAGTGAGCATATTCATCAGATTTGAAGATCTATAGTAGTGTTTATGCAACAAAGAGAGGCAAGAGAGAATGTGGCATAGCAATTCAATCTAATGAATCATTATGCTTGTGTATGTGGAGTCCCAACCCTGATCACTCCTTATAAAAGAACATAAGAGGGAATTCAAATAATATGAGATTGATGCTAGAAGAGCAAGATATTCCCAAGTCCATACATTATCAAAAAAACAACTATGGAAGTCTAGGAAAAAGTGGGAGTCTCTTACTTACCATGGTGGAGAATTTGTTGCCGACAGGTTGGGAGGTCACCTTGTGCAGGATGGGATATTTATTTGAGGATATCCTCAGAAAAGGAAACTCCACAAATATTATTGAAAACAAGCATTTCATGGCCTATTTTTAGCTTCAAGCAAATCTAACCATAGGCTATGAAAAAGAGGTAGAGCACAAGGAGACTGATGACATGGATGACAACCTTGAAGATCATAATGTCCTAGTTGATGATGATGAAGAGATGGACTTACATGACCCGTTTAGAGAGAGGTTGGTGGATGAAGAGAAAGATGATGATGCCTTCTTTGATAATTATGGCTCACAGGGTTATGTAAAAAGGCCACTACGACAATACTTAGAGGTATGAACTCTATTTCTCAACTAAATACCATTTTTTAAATAAGATTTAAATTTAAAGATAAAGAATCTAATCTCTCATATTTGTATATAGGCAATAGAGGGAGAATAAATGGATGAAGTCAATATGGAGGCACTCCCTTCTACTTTAGCAATGCAACCACCTCTAAATTTGGTTGAAGAATCCCATGAGCAGAAGAGCTTTGAAGACATCATAGAAAAGCAAAATGACTGCAAACATAGAATACAAGCTATGACAGAGACCCATTCTGCAAATTTGGCTGCGTTGGATAAAGTGGAAAGCTCATTTGAAGTTAGGGTCATTTTGAAACGAGAACCTTAGTATTTGAGCTTTGGTAGAGAGGAGGTTTCATCCTTTAAAAGAGGTTAATGACAATGTTATCCTGGCCATTCTCAGGTAATGTTTGTTTATTTGTTGCTACTTCAATGAGCTAACGTTTGTTTATTTGTCTATAGTGTAGTTATATCTCAATTTCCTAGTGCAGGATGCAGAATCATGTCTATGAGCTAACGTTTTTTTATTTCTTAGTGCAGTGTAGTTATATCTCAGCTTCCTAGTGTAGTGCAGAATTGTGTCTACATGCTCGATTCTCTCTTTTCTTCTATTCTTAGCTCTCCTCAAAAGACTATAGAAGATGTTTGTACGTGGTTAAGCCCTTTGAATTTAGATGGGGTGCAAATCATCTTTATTCCTTATCATGAGGAGTAAGTATCAACTCCAACCTTATTTTTACTATTTCTTTGGCAAGTTTGTGATAAACAATAATCATTTTTAATTTGGTCGTGTAGCTCACATTGGAGTCTAATCGCTTGGGACCTTGAAGTCAACCATTTGTGGTTTGTGAATTCAATGGCAGGCTATCATGCCAACTCCCCAAGGTAACTGTTCTCTTAATATTTTTGTTACTTTCTTATTTTGTATCTTATGATCATGACATATTAATATATTTCATATGTCATGATGGACAGTGCTGCATATCGGCTAGTATCTGCTATCAAAATAACCAAGGAGCAACAAGACCAAGTAGAATTCAAATGACGTCTACCAATGGAGCAAAAAGATGGGCACAGCTGTGGTTTCTTAGAGAGATTTTTGATTTGGAGTTACTAGTCAAAATGGAATCATATACAGAAGCCGATCTACTAGTGTTTTGGGCTGAGAGTATTCAACATCTAATTGCTACCATGGGAAACAACCTAAAAATATGACTACATTGTAGCATGTATAAAACCTTATCTTTATACTTGTATGCTTGTTCAAGCCTTTGATTGGGATGTGTAAATCTCATAACTTTTTTATATTTGTAATGGCTCAGAGGAGTGCGAAATGAATGCCGTCAAAGAGTCAAATGGGATAGAAGACCTCAACTCTACAAACATGGCTTCATTGGAAGAATTGGGAAGCTCTTTTAATGTTAGGGTTATGATTCAACATAGACCTCAGTATCTTGAATTTGGTGGAGAGGAGATTTCAATCCTCTCTAGAGCTTCAAACGAGGTCAATAACAATGTTATGATGACCATTCTCAAGTTTAATACAAACTTTTTCTCTGCTTGATAATTCAATATTTTAATTAAATCTAATAAGCTTATATTCATTTATTTGTTGGTGCAGTATAGTTATCTCACGATTTTCTAGTTCAGTACAAAACCGTGTATATATGTCGGATTCCCTCCTTTCTCCTATACTTAGCGATAGCAGAAAGATGATAGCCGATGTTTATAAATGGTTACAGCCTTTACATTTAAATGGAGTGCAAGTCCTGTTTATGGCATATCATGAGATGTAAGTATCATCACAACCTCTATTTTCATCTTATACTGGCAACATTGTGTTAAATAATAATGGTTCTTAATTATTCGTATAGGGAACATTGGAGTTTGGTGGTTTGGGACCTTGAAGACAACTATTGTTGGTTTGTTAACTCGATTGTAGGCTTTCATGGCTCAGTGCAAACGTAAGTATTCTATTAATCTATTGTTACTTCTATATTATGTACCTTATGTAATAGACACACTAAGTTTTTTTAATATGTCATGATGAGCAGGTCGGTTGAGAAGTTAGTATCTACTATCAGAGAAACAGGACAGTACAAAGACTCGCTAGACTTCCAAAGGCATTTAGTAGTAGAGCAGGAAGTTGGGCATAGTCGTGGGTGGAGAGTTGCTTATAACTGCATGATGTTGATTTTCAAATAAATTTTCTCACTTAAGCCACAAGTCTCATTGGAAGATTCTTTGGAGCTCAAATATTTAGAGGAGGATATACAATTATTTAGGGATGAAATCATTCGAGACCTAATTGCTGCCATTGGAATACAATGTGCAACTGAAGCAATATTAGAGCTTGCATTTAAGGAAGAGGATACTGAGTCTACTACGAAAGCACTACATAGTACAGAAGAAGTAGAGGCTTAGTGTACACCTAGAGCACCACAACCTCCACTAGAAGCATCAGAAGAGTTGCCACAACCTCTGCTTGCATTTAAGGAAGAGGATACTGAGTCTACTCCGAAAGCACTACACACTACAGAGAAGAAGTACAGAGGATACTGAGTCTACTCCGAAAGCACTACACACTACAGAAGAAGTAGAGACTCAATGTACATCTAGAGCACCACATCGTCCACTAGAAGCATCAGAAGAGTTGCCACAGCCTCCACTAGAAGCATCAGAAGAGTTATGATGCATGTATGATGTTGTTTTTGTATATATGCATGAGGAGCATATTCTCATGATGTTGTTTATTCCATGAGTATTATGGTTGACATTTATTTGTTGCAATGTATGAATCATGATGTTGTTTTTGTTGATTATACATCAATTTTTCACTTATTACTTAAGTGGCATTTAGTCATGATAGTTATATATTTATTTCATGCACACAATTTTATGATATGAATGTGTGATGATGTGATTATTTGGAAATATAACCTTATGTGATGAGAATTTTGATATGAATATGTGATGATGTGATTATTTGGAAATATATGTGTGATGAGAAGAACATAATAATTATTTGTAATATTTCACTTCAAGTATCAATTCCCAATGCTCCACTCACTTAAAGTATAGCATTCCCAATGCTCTACAAGATTTTATTCCAAACCTTTCATTACACACTATTGGTTAAAGTGTCAGTTGGACAGTCTCTACTCACTTAAAGTAGAGCATTCCCAATGCTTCACTCACTTTATTCCAACCCTTATCCTTATCATAGTGAACACATCGTGCATTAGTGAACTTGTATTCTCCCATCCTAGTCCTTCCACAAACACTCTTTTATTTCTTACATCCTAGTCCTTCTCATTAACTTGTATTCTTCTTTCACTTTACGTCTTCCCTCACTTTCTATCACTCTTGAAGGAGGGGAACTCATTGTGCATCCCTCACTATCGCTCCCTCAATCTCCTTCTCTCACTTTCCCTCTAAGACAATGGCTAGTTACTATGTGACTTCATTTACCGAACTCAAATTCTGTCTTAGATCCCTTTTGGATGGACCCATGAAGGGAAAATCAATCGACGAGGATATGTTATGCACATGGCTACTTGATTTGAACTCAGCAGAAGAGGTGAATATCCCTAGCTTTCTTTTTCGCTTCTTTTAATCACGTACTTCTTATGCTAATAACGAGCTAAATTTTTGTACAGGATATGGCGGTGGCTAGAGGTTGTATTGAAAAAAATGGTGAAGATGAGGAAAGCCAAGAGTGAAAAGAGGAGTTGTTGAATGCTTACAAGTTAGTGGAAGATTTGAAACAGGTTGTGAGGAGAGTCTGTGAGGAGATTTGTGATGCCAGCCCTAGTTATGCATGGCCTACGGGTTTAAAGTCTGCTTGTTTTCATGAAGCCAATGACATAGTAGGCACTTTCGAGGACATATGCTCTCTCTAATGACATAATAGTCAAGTGATGGAAATTTAATTCCATAGAGACTTATGTGTTTTCTAAAGTTGTAATAGACAAGAAATGGAACTACAGTTCCACAAAGACTTTTCAATTCTCTAATGTAAAGTTGTAATAGACAAGAAATGGAACTTCAGTTCCACAAAGAATTGAAAAAGTTGTAATAGACAAGAAATGGAACTACAGTTCCACAAAGACTTTTCAATTCTCTAATGTAAAGTTGTAATAGACAAGAAATGGAACTACAGTTCCACAAAGACTTTTAGAGAAGGGGTCAAAATATACTTCACTCTCTCTTACACAGACTCTCTCTCTCTCGCCCAACCCTCCATATCGCTTTCTTTTGTACACTCTCTCCTCTCTCAAACTCCACCCTCCCTATCTCTCTCTCTCACTCCAGCTCTTTTTCCCGCCACCCCCCTTCCATCCTAGTCCTTCTTAGTAACTTGTATTCTTGTATCCTAGTCCTTCCAAAAACACTCTCTTCTTTCATCCATCCTAGTAACTTGTATTCTTCTATCCTAGTTCTTCCACAAACACTCTCTTCTTTCATCCATCCTAGTGCTTCTCATTAACTTGTATTCTTCCATCCTAGTCCTTCCACAAACACTCTCTTCTTTCTTCCATCCTAGTCCATCTCTCTTTCTTTCTCCCCACCCATGGATGTCCTTGGCATCGTCGAAGACGTGGAGTCCAGAATTAATAGTCTTAAAGAATGGATTGCTGACCAAGGAGCACAGAGAGAGGTCAGAATTCAACAAGGCTCTCCATTGACACACATGGAGAGAGAGGAATTCGATGCAAAGAGGCACGCAGAGAGGGAGGAGACTCTCAAGATAGCAGAGAGTGAAAGACTTTTAAGACATATTATAACGACAAGATCTCTTAAACTTCTTAAGTAACCTTTGTTATCGTAGCTCTCATCATGGGCGATTTGATGCACGGATGCTGAGAGAACAATAAGAGCCTCACAGAGAAATTATAAAGAAACAATCTGTGACTACTTAAATTTCTTCCTTGCATGTAATTATGTTGAGGATACAGATGTGGAGGCAATGGAAGATTGGGCTATTGAGAAGATAAGAGAGACCAATGATGAGATCTTCTAGACTTTGGGTTATTGAGAAGATAAGAGAGACCAAGATGAGATCTTCTAGGGCTGAGCTAATGTAAGGTGTTTTTTGACACCATATGGCTTTGAGTTATATGATCTACTTCTTGTACAAATGTGATGTGCTCTCTTTTAAATGTACTCTAGTTTTGAGAGACCAATGATGAGATCTTCTAGACTTTGGATTATTGAGAAGATAAGAGAGACCAAGATGAGATGTTCTAGGGCTGAGCTAATGTAAGGTGTTTTTTGACACCATAGGGCTTTGAGTTATATGATCTACTTCTTGTACAAATGTGATGTGCTCTTTTTTAAATGTACTCTAGTTTTAATAACATGTCACGCCATTTTTTCTAATTTGATTTTTTAAAATCTTACTTTTTGTCTCTTTTAACAATGTGATGTCCTCTTTTTTTAATGTACTCTAGTTTTAATAACATGTCACGTCAATTTTTTTAATTTGATTTTTTAAAATCTTCCTTTTTGACTCAATGTTTTGTTTTATAAGAGCCTCTTTTTTTAAAATGTCTTATCCAAAATTATCTCACAAAATGAATTTGGACAATGCACCAGTCCAAAATTGATGAAATAGGTGTTGTATCTAAAGTAGCCAAAACTAGATCCTAAGGGGAGCACTTCAATGTGACTCTGATTTACTATAAAATCTGTTTCAATTTTTGCAATCTCCCCTCTAGTTCTGAGTAATCTTGTGTCCGAAAATGCTTGCCCTCACACCATATAGCATTGAACATAGTACACTACACCAGGACAAAATCAATTGAATAAGCAATCTAAATTGTTGAAAGCTCTAACTTATGCAAAACATTCTATGTACCGACCTTTTGCATGAATCCTCTAGCATACTCCCATTCTTCCATTGTGATATGCATCCCCTCATCTCTCTCTGCTCTCTCTATTTCATCAAGTACCTGAATATCCTTTGGCAGTGCTCTTAGATGCTCAAGGTATGACACACAAGATCCATGGTGTGTGAAAGAGGGCCCTTTCTCCTTGTCTTCTTGCCTTTGCATCATCATATCTTGTTACCCATATTTTCATCACAGCACTATTAAGCATGCAATAGAGGTTTAGATTATTAAGCAAATCGCTATCCATTACTTTGATCCATCCTTTCCCTTGAGGCACAATGGAGGTCACCCGTAGGTCTTCTTCATCTCTCCATAGTCATGGGAGACAAGAAAATCAGAAATATATACAAGTGACTCTTGTACCAACCAACCCTCGGCCACCATGCTACCTTCAGCCTTGCATTATGCCTCACAAAACCCTAAGCATCCGGGTAGTCTTTGACAAGAAGGCACAGGAATTCTTTGACACCTACCATTGCCAATTGCCTTGCCTCACGAAACCCTTCAAGGTCTTCATGAAGTGCTCAAGGAAGAACAACCATCGTGCATGTACGCCGCCACATACAGCAATCTCATCCACCAAATGCACTATGAGATGTAGTTGGATTGTGAGCAATGGTTGCTTAGTTGTTTCTAGACTCACAAATTTGGAAGGAAAGAGAGTTTATGCCAAGTCATAATTACTTGGAGCATCTTGTGCCAATCATGAGATTTCAAGCCGTATAATTGATCTACACCTCTTTTTTTTATCTTTGTGAAGGCCCCCTTCAAACACCTCATACATCCAATGGGAGTATGAATTATATTGGATAGCCCGCTTCACCCCCACCATCTCTTTCTTTGATAACGTCCATGGTACATGGGGTAAAAAGACACACCCATTTGGTCTCTCTTGTGGCCAAGCTTCACGCATCCTTCCTGTGGTGCGTTTATCCTCCCTTATGCTCAAGGAATCTCATGTCCCAATCAAATGATCCCAAATGGTAGATGCCACGGTCTTGAAGCTATGCATGGGATCAAGCAGGTGATTGGGACCAATATGGTAGTCGATAAAAGATGGAGTATCTAAACAAAAGATGGTGTTAGTGTGCAATCCTTATTTCCATTCAATATAGCACACAATAGTTACGAACCCTTACCGGCTCATGCCATGTGGAGGAGGAGTATCTTTAGCAGTGAGTGACTGTGGAGGGACCTCATTCCAAGGGGTGACATATCTAGGATGATCAGGTGGGAGAAATCAATGTGATTCTCGTAGATGACCTTCTTCAAGTCCCCTAGTCATGAAGCAACGAGCGAAGGACCACAAATAGGACATGTATGGTAATCCGATATAGTGAGACCTAAACAATAGACGCAATTGCCTACTCATAATTAGAATTTCAATGCTTACCTGAACACTTGCCATAGCTTCGGAAGTCATGCATCATCCACATCAACACTGCCTTGTAGATGATGTCTCATGACAAGGGAGGCCTACTCACATCATGCAGCTTGATACCTCTCCAAAATATCTCAAGCTCATCAATCAAAGGCTCCAGATAAACATCCATGTTTTTGACTTTATATTTCCTTGGAATTAGAAGGGATTACATAACATGTCCTTTCTTAATTGCCATAGAGGCCGGAAGATTATAATTCACCAATATTACTGGCCATACACTGTAGGAGGTGATTTTGAGTACAAATGGGTTTACACTATCCATACCCAATTCAAGTCTCAAGTTCCTGGGTTCTTCCTTGAAGCTTGGCCATGTGTCTTCAATATGCTTCCACGCAGGACTATCTATGGGAGTTCTCCACTTGCCATCGGTTGATTAATGGGAGGAATGCCATGACATCAGCTTTGCAATGGATTTGCAGCAGTTAAACATATGTTGGATGTGAGGGATTATGGGAAAATTTCACAGAACCTTACAAGGCACATCCAAAGTTTTGAGATCTGCTCTATATCTTGCCTCGCCATGAGTAGGACACCCTCGAGCCTCCTTATGTGCTCCATGAAACAGAACGCAATCATTGACGCATACATGGATGTCACATAGTGCCTCGCCATATCTCTTGAGGTCGGCAATCTATTCTCCCTTAGAAGCATGTTAGACAATAGCCTCCACGTGAAGACAATAAATAAGAAAAAAATTCCAGTTGATCCATTAGCATAATTCACCATGTTTGCAAAACAGAAAGCTTACTTGAGTAATGCATCCAAACTTGCATTGCTCCATCCATGAATGGTCTCTCAAGTTTAGTAACTCAAGGGAGGCACATAGAACAGAGAATGTGCACCCCTCAAATACCAGTTTCAATGCTGCAATAAAAAGATGGTCCTAATCGATGTTATCATCCTTCCATGAGGACTCATGGTCAAATAAATCTCACACCATATCATCAAACAATTCCTCTCCACGGCCTCATGAGGTAATAGTGGAGGGCTACTATCACCATCACTCCATGTATCCATAACAGACCCCCCTGAAGATCCCACCTCATATCGCCGATGCTTTGCCTCCTCACGATGAGCATAGGGCAACATATACGGGTGTGGCACTACATCGTGTATCAAATAGAAAAGGATCATATATCAAACACTTGAGCACCCATAGGTATCTCAACCTCAACGTTTTAACACTTACTATGGATACAGTCGCATCCCATTCTCCGTACTTTGAGATGTGACTGAGTGTAATTCTATGTGCATGATACATGTTCCCTAGACATCAATCACACATACATTTGATTTTTTGCTCCAACCACATTTCTCAATTGTGGAGATGGAGGGATTCATCCTCACTGGAGGTGCTTGTTGAAGATGAAGACATCCTATAAATAATAACTACTCAAAGTGTGAGTCCAAAATGTTAGTCAAGACCTTGAAAATTTTACCCAAATTATGTGTAATGTGTTTACTAACGCGTCTGTATTGTAAAAATGCATCTATAGGTACGTCTATTACACAATGCAAACACATTAATATATGCGTTTTTAGACACGCTACCTAGTTTTGAACCTACATTAACAAAACCTTTTCCTCACTTTGCCATGCTTACTTTCCTCTCAACTTGTTTTTCCATCTCCAAGCATATACACCTCATATCCAAGCATACACATTCATCTCCAAGCATACAAGAGAAGATGGTGAAGAAGGAGGCCATAAGAGAAGAAGGAGAAGAAGCTTTTTAGAAGAAGGAGAAGAAGCTTTTCATACCTCTATCCAAGATAAGTCTCTTGTCAGCTACTCAATCTCTCTCAATCTTCTTGTACTTGTGGAAATATGTTTTGTTTAGATTCGTCCTCTTTTGCATACAAGAAAAAATGTTTTTGGGAACTTTTGTTTTATGTGGAGGTCGGTTGATTTGTCACTGTCAGATTTTTGTCGAGATTTGGGTGTAAGAGCATATCTAATAGTGCATCAAGCTATTTTTGAACTATGTACCCGTGGCTATAGATGCACTGGTAGCCACATGTATAGATGCACTGTGATAGTTTGATCTCCTTCTCCTTCCCATTCCATTTTCCCTTCTCCTTCTTCCCCTTTTCCTTCTCCTCCTTCTCCTTCTTCTTCTCATTCCCTTTTCCTTCTCCTTCTCACTCTCATCCCCTTCTCATTTCTTAATTTTCCCATACTCATTCCTTATTCTTCTCCTTTTCCTTGCATGCATGTTTAAGTTGAATTTTCAATGCCTTAAGCATTCACAAATGAGATGGGGTAGGTTGTATGCATTGTTCTTTCCTTCAAGTTGATGGTCATGCATAAGGCTTTATGCATTGAATCTTCATGCCTGAAGCTTTAAAAATTTAAAGCAATAAGCTTATGCTCAATTCATATGAATAAAGATTTGATGCATATGTTTCATATGCATCACTCTTTAAATCTTTATGCATATTGTGATGCCAAAAATTGATTATTTTAACTTGGCATTGATATTGTTTTTCTCTATGTTTGATAAGGATTTGAGTATCAAGTGATAGCCTAGCGGCTCTCACTTATTTCTATTTTCTATGATATTGTATGGGATTGAGAGGATGAGTGGAATGGCTCATTGTAAATACCATAGGTATGAATTATAAATACCTTGGTATGGGGTGAGAGTTATTTGTGTATGGGATATTATGAGTTTTTTAGAAAATAGGAAGAGTGAGTCATATAAAGAGGTGGGCTCATGTCCATGTGTTCCAATAATATAAGAGAGGCCACATGCCAAGCGTGTGGAAGGCATGTGGAGGAGTGTGAAGTCAAGAGGAATCCTTCTAGAACTCCTATGTGGAATTGTGGAAAAGAGAGGGTCCCTATGGGCTCCATGTGAGGAGACTCTTGACTTTCTCAATATTTTAAGAGTCTTGAGCATCTTTTGATGGGACACATGGCAAGAGTAGCCAAAAAGGACATGGATGGTGACATACGTGCTTATGTGATTGATGGGGAAAGGAATCTACAGGCAGCAATTGTAAATGGGTGAAGGAGGGTAACAAAATCTCTATAAAAGTAGCCCTCCTCTCCCTTGTTCATCAATCTCTTCCACCATTAGGCCTCGTGTTGCTGTAGCTCTAGTCTCCCCAAGCCTCTTCCATGAGCCTTCTCTCCCTCTTGTAGATATTCTCTTATGTAGACTCTTGAGTCCTTCTCTCTCTAGTTTATTCTCTCTCTATGAGTAGTCTTGGAGCTTCCGCTCCCTTTTGTATGTATGAAACCTCTTCTTCTCCCTTGTGTTTGTAGTGTTGAAGTGGATTCTCACTCTATTTGTAATGAAGGTCACTTCAGGTTCTCTCTCTCTTGAGTGTCTCGTCCCTTTTCTCTTTTAAAGCCTTGAAAGTTCTTTCTATTCAGCCGCTCACTGTGCATACATGGTCCATTTGTTTCTCGAGCCACCATGAAAACTTCTTCCCCTCTTCTAGGCAAAATCTATGAGGAGTGGATCGTTGATGAAGGTGGAGTCTTGAGGGAGCATCCTGCTCAGGCAAAATTAGCCTAGGGGAGGGTAGTTTTCATGACAATTTGACCCCCTGTTAGTGTTTTTCTCATAACTTTCTGCTCGGTAGTCTGATTGTAATAAAACTTATATTAGTTCAAAGCTCTCTTCAAGGCGCATGTTTGTATGTGATCAGATTTTGAATCAAATATTGCTGCAAAAAGTTATGAGTCTCTGTGTCTGACAGTCTGTTTTCATGATAGTTTTTACCCCCGTCTAGTAAACTGTCCATAACTTTTTGGCCGCTTCTCTGTTTCTTACGAAACATATATCAGCGTGAAGCTCTCTTTAAGCCACAGGTCTGTATGTGCTTAGATCTTGAATCAGATACTGCTACAAAATGTTATGAGTCTCTGTGTTTGACAGTCTGTTTTTATGATAGTTTTTACCCCCTTCCAGTAAACTGTCCATATCTCTTCAACCATCTCTCTGTTTTCAATGAAACTTATATCAGCGCGAAGCCCATCTCAAGACACATCTCTTTGTGTGCTTGAATCTCTGATATCATGTCTCTACTGAAAGTTATAGGCCTCTGTGTCTAATGACAGTTCATAGAGTGTTTTGAGCTAAGTATAAGGGTGTCTATGAAGGAGGTGCAATGTTTCCTCGGAATCTACCCATCTGACCCAATCAGCCCCTTCAAACTCATCGATATATATCATTTCATGTCATGTTGAGCTACAAGATCTTCTTTCAACAACGTATCGCTCTTCTCTTTGGTGCAGACTGGCTCGCTGAGATTATGGCCTCTGCTAATCCTTTCCTTCTCCTTATGCTTGATTACAACATCACTTGGGATGTTACCATCTTCATTCTCATCTGAGGGAGGAAAGTATGGTGTGGTATCTTGACATAAAAGCTTCTTTCTAATGTCCCATTCTTAATGATAAATATCTTTGGCTATCAGTTCGAAAGAAGCAGGAAGTGAAGAGGTGCGTGAAGTTTATTACCCCCAACTTCATGTCACATCTTTTGGTGGAGACACCGGGTACATTTGGTATTGGATTCATCCCACCTTACTAAACGGCCTTGGGTGTACTTGATTACATGTTATGCCTAGTATAGGCACATGTTTTCTGATGTGATAAAGAAGATGCCTGGAAGAACTCTGTTAGAAGAGATTGCAGCCCGTTTAAGAGAACTTGAAGATTGTGAAGGTGATGCTCAAGCTATTCGCACAGTCACCATGATCATATCCTTTATGTTTGCACTGTTGAATATGTTGTTGAATCGACAACGCTGGCAACAGGCACAATGATAGATTGGGGATTGTTCCATGCATTGGCAGCTTGGTGTGAAGAAGAGTTGAGTCTTTGGGTAGTTTTTGACTATAACAATGGAGTGGTGATTCTCAATGCTTTCAACTTCTTTTGCTATGCAAATGATGAAGATTACAATATCTTAAAGCTTTTATGTGCACTTCCTATTGTGAGAAGGGTGATTCTAGAATGCATGTATACACAATGTTTTCATGGTGCTGGTTGGTCACTTATTTTTGAAGATTTTGTTGAGGATCACATTGTGGAGGGTTTTTAACAAGTGGTTATGCATAATAAGTTGGTCTTGGTATACTAAGGCTCTGTGGGATCTTGTTCGAATCTTGTTTGGGATATTATTTGGATCTTGGTGTTTCCTTTTTGTGTTTCATCATGGTGAAGATTCCAGTGTTTCGAGGGACCCAAGGGGAAGACCCGGAGTCTTATCTTCGGGATGTAATGAAAAAGGTCACTATCGCCCCGAGTGTAATGAAAAAGGTCACTATCACCCCGAGTGTCCTAGATTGAGAAAGAAAAAAGAAAAACAAGTATCCTTGTTAGAAGCTTCTTCAGGGGATGAGGAAAGAGAGGTAATGATGGCTAAACGGGGGCGTGGTAAAGCAAAAGAAGAAGAAGAAAGCAAGGAAGAAGTAGATGAGGAACATCAGGAAGAGGAACACCGTAGTAAGAAAAAGAAGGCATCTAGAAGGAGAATTAGCCAGTCAAACTTTCCTTTAGGACAAGGAATTGGAAGCTATGACTTGTTGTCCGACCTTAAAAAAAAGGAAGCTCATATCACCTTTGGTCAATTACTTGCTTTGTCTCCAAAACTACGGAAGGAATGGGGAAAACTAGCAAGCACAAGAGTGTCAAAGAAGAAAAAGAAGAAAAGTGCCATTCCTGTTGTTCAAAAGGTAGATATAGATGTTGGTGATGATGTACCTGTGGTTGATGTGATCATTGATGGTCAAGTGATTTCTAATGTGTACATTGATGGAGGTGCATCGATTAATGTCATGAGTGAGGAGACCATGATAAATGCTGATTTAAAATACTCTAGTACTACCTCTCCTTATTGCATCAAATTGGCTGACAACACTAGGGTTAAGACCTTGGGAGTTGTGAAGAATCTAGAAGTGGATGTATGTGGAATTTATGTGCCGACTACTTTTCAGGTGATCCCTACCAAGCCAGATGCACGTGCCTATTGATTTTGGGAAGGCCTTGGCTACGCAAGGTGAGGGCTGTTCAAAAGTGGGATACTGGAGAATTGATTTTGCAAGGAAATGATAAGAAGGTGCGCTACAACATCAGAAGCCGCAAAAAGGAAGTTATCAAGGAGGAGTCTTCAACATCAGAGAGTTCAAGCTCTGACTTAACCGATGAAGAAGACGAGACAGGGTGTAGCTCCGAGGAGTCCAACTCAGAGGGTGAGGTGGAAGGAGTGGCCTTTGGTCTTTGTCTTGGTGCTAATCGGGATGAGTCAGGAAGGAACAAGGTGGTGGTGCAAGAAGATCCTGTAGAGACACTTCATGTGGAGGATGTGGAGCACACTAAACGACACCAACGCAATGAAGAGCTTCTTGGTGATTCTCTATCAGGTAGTGAGAAGCTCCAGTACTTGGATATGCTAGATGATTTTCCATGTCTCTTTGCAACAAGCTATTCACGGGTTCGACCAGTCTCTCTTGTGGAGCACAAGATTGAGTTGAAGCCAGAAAGCAAGCCAGTTGTGCAACGCTTAAGGCGATTGGGGGTGATCCAAGCTGAGGCACTAAAGAAAGAGGTAACACAACTACTTGAGGTGGGATTCATCTTTCCTGTTGATGATTCAGAATGGATATCTCCTATAGTTGTCACACCAAAGAAAGGAAATAAGTGGCGAGTTTGTGTGGACTTTCGTCCTTTGAATGCATGCACTAAGAGGGATCATTTTCCTTTGCCATTCCAAGATGAAATACTAGACCAAGTAGCAGGGCATGAGATGTATTCTGTATGTGATGGGTATTCTGGGTACTTTCAAATTCGAATTTGGGAGGAAGATCAAAAGAAAACATCATTTGTCACACCTTGGGGAGTTTTTGCTTACAGAGTGATGCCTTTTGGGTTGACCAATGCACCAGCTACATTTCAAAGGTTCATGAGTCAAGTCCTGGAGCCTTACTTGGGAAAGTTCATACGGGTGTTTTTGGATGATTTTTGCATTTATTCTCGACGCATAGATCACATGGAGAAGTTAAAGATGGCCTTAGCTAGGATTGATGAAGCAAAAGGGTGTCTAAATCCTAGCAAGTGTCATTTGACTCAAACAAAAGTAGTCTTGTTGGGGCATATTGTGTCTCAAGAAGGCCTGCAAATGGATCCTGACAAGGTTCGAGCAATCATGGCATTGCCAAGTCCTGAGAGTGTCACTGGTGTTCGCAGAATTCTAGGAAAGAGCAAGTATTATCAACGCTTTTGTGATGATTTCATAGAGATAGTGCATCCCATGAACTTGTTGACAAGAAAAGGAGTTTCTTTCCAATGGGGTATGGAGCAACAAGAGTCTTTCCAGCAACTTAAGGAGGCCATGAGTAAGGGCCCAATATTGAAGCCCCCTGATTGGTCTCAAGACTTTTATGTAGATCCAAGTGTATCTTTGCATTCAGTTGGTGCTGTATTGCTACAAAAAGGAAAGGTAGGTAGAATGCAACCCATCTATTATGCCAGCCGACAGCTTGCAGATGTGGAAACAAGGTATGAAGAAATGGAGCAGCAAGCTCTCTCTTTGGTGTTTTCCGTCAGAAAGTTTCGCTCCTATTTATTACCTTGACCATTTTTCTTCCTTACCTCTCAGTCTGTATTAGCATATCTAGTTCGCAAGCCTAATCCTGGGGAGAGATTTGCAAAATGGTTGTCAGAGCTTCAAGAGTTCTCTTTCTCTTTTGTCACTGAAAATACCACTAGGTCCACTATGGCAGATTTGCTCACAGGGCGGGAGGATCTAGGAGAAGAAAAGAAATGTAAGGAGAACATTAAAGATGAAAGGGATACACCACCAACAGCTTTTGTTTTGTATTTTGATGGGGCTTTTAGTCCTTCATGCCAACAAGGAGTCGGGGGAATAGTCTTGATGAATCCTGAAGGTCAAGAGGTATGGGCAAGAGGACAAGAGCTTCCAGGTATCACAACTAACAATGCAGCTGAGTATAATGCTTTGATTCTTGGTTTGGAGGGTTGTCTTCAAAGTCAAGTTAAAGAATTGGAAGTAAGAGGAGATTCTCAGCATATTATAAAGCAAATGCAAGGGCATTACCAGACAAGAAGTCCTCATTTGAAGGAGTTTAAACAAAAGGCTATGGCACTATGTAGTCAGTTTGATTTTTGCAAGTTTGTTCATATAAATAGAAAAGAAAATCAAAGGGCAGATGAGTTAGCTACTCAAGCCATTGTAGTACAAGATCGGGGGGTGGTTTCTTTGGTAGACACTGGATGGCCAGAACTGCAAGATGTTCAGCAATATGTGGAAGAAGGCATGTTTCCTCAAGGGTTAACTCCACAACAGAAGCAGAGATTGGTAAGGAAGGCTTGTCCCTATACTATTGTTGATGACATTCTTGATAAATTGGGAAAAGATAAGGTGCTCCGTCGGGTGGTCCATCCCATCGAGACTAGGAGAATCCTAGAAATGTGTCATGAATGCTCTGGTCATTTTGCTTCAGCAAGCACAGCTAGGAGAATTCTTAATGCAGGATACTTTTGGCCACGCCTCCATAAGGATGTATATGAATGGTGTCGAAGTTGTAAAGTATGCCAAAAGTTTGGAAGGCGACAATTGATTCCTGGGCCCTTGAAGCCTATTCCAGCATATGGACCATTTGAGAGGTGGGGGTTGGACTTTGTGGGACCACTCCCTTGCTCATCTCAGGGCAAGCATTATTTATTGGTGGCCACAGATTATGCGACTCGATGGGCAGAGGCCAAGGCCACAGTCAATAGCAAGGCAAGCACAGTTGCAAAATTTCTTTTTGATCAAATTTGTTCACGCTTTGGTTGTCCTTTGGAAATTCTCACTGATGGAGGAACCTCTTTTAGAAATGAACTAATTGAAGATGTGGTGCATAAGCTAAAGATAAATCATAGCATGTCCACGCCATACTATCCCCAAAGTAATGGCTTGGTTGAGAAAACAAATGGATTGTTGTGCAATTCAATGGGAAAGCTTGTTAACACCAAGAAAAGGCATTGGGATAGGCATTTGGCAGAAGTTTTATGGGCTTACAGAACCACACACAAGCTAGCTATTGGGTTTACACCATTCCAACTAGTGTATGGAATAGAAGCCATTTTACCCATTGAATTGGAGATACATAGTCTTCGCACAGCTGTTGCAAGAATAGAAGGACAGGAGGATGCCTATGCTCAACGCTTGGTACAGCTAGAAGCTTTGGATGAATACAGATTACAGGCCTTACAAAACTTGAAATCTTCTCAAAGAAGGCGCAAGGCCCATTTTGACACCAAATTATGCAAGAAGAAAGATATTGCAGAAGGAGATTTGGTAATGAGATTTGATAGCCGTTTGGACAAGCGGCTAGACCAAAAGTTTATCGGCCGATGGGAGGGACCATATCGAGTCAAAAAGAAGTTCACGAATGGAACCTTTCAGCTTGAGGATGTTGATGGCATGGTGATACCCAGACGCACCAATGAGTATCGCCTTAAATTCTTCTATGCTCGACCACCTTAAGGGCCAGCAGACCCTCTTTATACTAGCGAGGATCTGCTGGGGGGGGAAAGATGTGACGCCAAAAATTGATATTTTTAACTTGGCATTGATATTGTTTTTCTCTATGTTTGATAACGGTTTGAGTATCAAGTGATAGCCTAGCGGCTCTCACTTATTTCTATTTTCTATGATATTGTATGGGATTGAGAGGATGAGTGGAATGGCTCATTGTAAATACCATAGGTATGAATTATAAATACCTTGGTATGGGGTGAGAGTTATTTGTGTATGGGATATTATGAGTTTTTTAGAAAATAGGAAGAGTGAGTCATATAAAGAGGTGGGCTCATGTCCATGTGTTCCAATAATATAAGAGAGGCCACATGCCAAGCATGTGGAAGGCATGTGGAGGAGTGTGAAGTCAAGAGGAATCCTTCTAGAACTCCTATGTGGAATTGTGGAAAAGAGAGGGTCCCTATGGGCTCCATGTGAGGAGACTCTTGACTTTCTCAATATTTTAAGAGTCTTGAGCATCTTTTGATGGGACACATGGCAAGAGTAGCCAAAAAGGACATGGATGGTGACATACGTGCTTATGTGATTGATGGGGAAAGGAATCTACAAGCAGCAATTGTAAATTGGTGAAGGAGGGTAACAAAATCTCTATAAAAGGAGCCCTCCTCTCCCTTGTTCATCAATCTCTTCCACCATTAGGCCTCATGTTGCTGTAGCTCTAGTCTCCCCAAGCCTCTTCCATGAGCCTTCTCTCCCTCTTGTAGATATTCTCTTATGTAGACTCTTGAGTCCTTCTCTCTCTAGTTTATTCTCTCTCTATGAGTAGTCTTGGAGCTTCCGCTCCCTTTTGTATGTATGAAACCTCTTCTTCTCCCTTGTGTTTATAGTGTTGAAGTGGATTCTCACTCTATTTGTAATGAAGGTCACTTCAGGTTCTCTCTCTCTTGAGTGTCTCGTCCCTTTTCTCTTTTAAAGCCTTGAAAGTTCTTTCTATTCGGCCTCTCACTGTGCATACATGGTCCATTTGTTTCTCGAGCCACCATGCAAACTTCTTTCCCTCTTCTAGGCAAAATCTATGAGGGGTGGATCGTTGATGAAGGTGGAGTCTTGAGGGAGCATCCTGCTCAGGCGAAATTAGCCTAGGGGAGGGTAGTTTTCATGACAATTTGACCCCCTGTTAGTGTTTTTCTCATAACTTTCTGCTCGGTAGTCTGATTGTAATGAAATTTATATCAGTGTGAAGCTCTCTTCAAGGCGCATGTTTATATGTGATCAGATTTTGAATCAAATATTGTTGCAAAAAGTTATAAGTCTCTGTGTCTAACAGTCTGTTTTCATGACAGTTTTTACCCCCGTCTAGTAAACTATCCATAACTTTTTGGCCACTTCTCTGTTTCTTACGAAACATATATCAGCGCGAAGCTCTCTTGAAGCCTCATGTCTCTATCTACTTAGATCTTGAATCAGATACTGCTGCAAAATGTTATGAGTCTCTGTGTATGATGGTCTATTTTCATGATAGTTTCTACCCCCTTCTAGTAAATTGTCCATATCTCTTCAACCGTCTGTCTGTTTTCAATGAAACTTATATCAGCGCAAAGCCCATCTCAAGGCACATCTATTTCTGTGCTTGAATCTCTGATATCATGTCTCTACTGAAAGTTATAGGCCTTTGTGTCTAATGATAGTTCATAGAGTGTTTTGAGCTAAGTATAAGGGTGTCTATGAAGAAGGTGCAATGTTTCCTCGGAATCTACCCATCCGACCCAATCAGCCCCTTCAAACTCATTGATATATATCAGTTCATGTCATGTTGAGCCGCAAGATCTTCTTTCAACAACGTATTGCTCTTCTCTTTGGTGCAGACCGGCTCGCTGAGATTATGGCCTCTGCTGATCCTTTCCTTCTCCCTATGCTTGATTACAACATCACTTGGGATGTTACCATCTTCATTCTCATCTGAGGAAGGAAAGTATGGTGTGGTATCTTGGCATAAAAGCTTCTTTCTAATGTCCCATTCTCAATGATAAATATCTTTGGCTGTCAGTTCGAAAGAAGCAGGAAGTGAAGAGGTGCGTGAAGTTTATTACCCCCAACTTCATGTCACAATATGCATATGTATAGGGGTAGAGCATGCTTTTTATGCTTGTGGAAAGAGGGCATGCATGATGGAAATAAGGGATTGCATGAGGGAAATTGGGATAAAGCATGAGGGCGGGATAGGGAAAGAGGGCTGAGAGTATAGGGGTACAGAATGATGTTTAATCTTATGGGAAGAGGGCATGGTGGAAATAAGGGAATGTATAATCTTTTTCCTCTTATTCTCTTCCTCCCTTTTTTTTTTCTCTTCTTTCTATCTTCTCTTTTCTTCTCTACTCTTCTTATCTTCTCCTCTTCTCTTCTAATCTTCTTCTCTTCTTCTCTTCTCTTCTCTTCTCTTCTCTTCTTTTCTCTCTTCTTCTCCTCTTCTCTTCCTTTATTTTCTTCAAGTCCTCTCTTCTTTCTTTCTTCTCTTTTCTTCTTTGCTCTTCTTATCTTCTTCTCTTCTCTTCTAATCTTCTTCTCTTCTTGTCTTCTCTTCTCTTCTTCTCTTCTTTCTCTCTTCTTCTCCTCTTCTCTTCCTTTATTTTGTTCTTTCTCCTCTTCTATTCTTTTCTATTTTTCTTCTTTCTCTTATTACTCTTATTCTCTTCTCTTTTCTCTTATTTTCTCTCTTCTTCTTTCTCTTGTTACACCTAGTCTCTGAGAGTGATTTCCATCTTTGAGAGCTTCAAAAGAGACATTTCTGAGTTTTGTAAGGTACTTTGATTGTGAGAGAGACACGGAGAGATCTTGTTCTTCATTTTGAGAAGTTCTTGAAAGGTTTGAGGACTACTGAAGCCTGCAAACCTTCAAGAAGCAAACTCCAAGAGCTATCTTCAGCAAGCAACCCTGCGACTTTGGCTTTGCAGTCCTTAGCTACATCGTAGCTCCTTACGAGCCTCCAGCCCCGACTAAATCCAGCGCCTTAGACCACTCGGCCAAACCGTCTTGCTCTCTACAGCCGACTTCAAGGAGACTCTATAGCCCACGAACAGCATATGTACAACGTTCGGCCTCAACAACGAAGCGCTCCATCTCCAACTTCTGCATCCAGCACGACTGCCGAAGGCCTACAGCTGACCTCCATCCACAACGCCAATATAGTAGTGGCAGCCTCCCTCAACGGTCGACCCAGAAGCACCAAAGGCGACGCTAGGCGACGCTAGGCGAGCTTCTACAATAGCGACTCCATCCGCGACTCCCTAATGAGTCCCCTCTGTTCATCTTCGACTTGTATGTAGCCCACTTGTGGCAGCAGCTATCGACGCGCATAGACTGGTTGCGCAACTTGGTGAACGCAAGTGGCGTGGCCTCCAACACGAGAATGGTTAAGTTCCGGCGAGCTCAGTGATGATGCATCGCTCTATATAATCGTCGGTCCTGCGACATTCTTTTGCCAAGTGCGATTAGCGTGTGTTGGGTCTCTCATAGCTCGTCGTTGCATTACCCGGGCGAATACGAGATGATGCTAGCGCACGCTGTTTTGTGCATCTGAGATCCGATCTCCTGGTCTACAGCCATGACTAAGGAAGACTGCAGTAGCGCCTTCGACCTTCCACGGCTCCTCGACCTCTCTCACTAAGGCCTCACAGCCTTAACGGACAGCGACGCGCTCCAGCCTCCACATCCACGAAGCCTCTTCATCGACTCTACATGACAAAGCGCGATTCAAGCTTCCTTACCAACGTGATCCTCCTCGACGGAATCGGCATCTTTGATGGAATCTCCAGTAGATTCCAAAGCGCCAAAAATTGACACGTGGTAGGGTAAGCCCATCCTTGGGCTTGGCCACAAAGCTGACACGTGGCAGACCTTATCTGCCACGTCACCCCTGCCAGCTCATCCTGCCACGTCATCCTGCCACGTCATCAATGCCACATAAGCAAGACACGTCAGCAAGCCACGTCATCACCGACTACCACGTCATCACCGACTGCCACGTCAGCACTGCCATGTCATCAGTGACACATCATCAGGCCACGTCATCAAGCCACATCATCAGTGCCATGTCATCAGGCCACGTCATCAGTGCCACATCACCCTGCTGACATCATCAGTGCCACCTCAGCAGTCCAGTCAGCACTGACCCCTGCAGGCACAGTCCCTTGCCAGGCACACTGTGCACACACTGCATGTGCACACTCCTGCCACCTCAGCACAGAGCTTCACTGGCACAACTCTTGCTAAGCACAGTGCCACATCATCACTGCATGTGACTCACAGTGACACATCATCATTGAGCACCATTTGCACTCCTTTTGCCCCTCCACCTAGATCAAGTCATATCTCTTGATCCAGGAAGAATTTGAGGGTGCTCCAAAAAGGAAAGTCGCTCGATTTTTCGTGCTCTACCCGCTCGTTACATCACGTGCACATTTCAGTGCAAGTTACACTCACATTTAAGCCTCGCCGACAAAACCACTTCCTTCACGCACATTTGCCTCTACATCGACGCATCTGACCCAGCACTTAAAAAGAACAAAGGAAAAGGAATTATTTGCTGCTCTTTCATCGATCGACGGTTGGTTTAGATCTAGATCAGAGTAGACTAGATCGCCATAGAGGGGACGCTTTGAATTCCCCAAGTTGCCAATCTAAGCCATGCCCGAAATTCCCGACTAGTACCTACTCGGAGTCAGTCCATATGCGCACATCCGATTTCACATCATTACATTACCGGAAACCTTACGTTCATCAGTTCAGTGAGCAGACTTCAGAGTTCAGAGGCATTGCAGATTGATTCAGTGGGCAGATAGCACTTCATTTCACACACACATGCCACCATTGTAAAGCCTATTTGGCTATCTCACGGCATCGTGCACATCATTTTTCAGCCTTGTAAAGCCTCTTGGCTATTCCCGGCATCATTGCCACAAGCCTTGTAACACAGGTCAGATCTTATTTACTGCAGTTCTATCTTCATCGACGGTACAGAGATTTCACTTGGCATCTTCAGTGTATTTGCAGTTGATTCATACAGAGTTTTTCAGGACACTTTTGAGTACATTGTTTGCACCATGTCGACTAGCAACCTCAATCTGGAGGCATCTGCTAAGTTAGACAACTCCAATTACGGTACATGGAAATACCGAATGGAGACCATTCTTGTGCTTCAGGACAAATGGGAGTATGTCGATGGATCCATACCTAGACCATTGGCCGATCCAGCCACCAGTAGCTCTACTCCATCTGTTGTCACAGCACCAGCAACGGGATCTACATCTACACAAACAGTTTCCACACCAGTAGCAGATCCTGCCATTGCCCGAGCTCAAGCAGAATGGGATAAGAAAGACAAGTATGCCTATTACCTGATCAAGCAGAATGTGCAAGATGTCATGCTAGGACAGCTCAACACAGTCAAGACATCAAAAGAAGCATGGGATATGTTCGCAACTCTCTACGAGTCCAAGAACACATCCAGGATTCTCACCCTGAGAAACCAGATCAACCAGAGTTTCCGCAACAGCAGTGAAACCGGTCATGCTTATGTACTCCGCATCAAAGACTACAACAATCAACTTGCAGTAGCAGGCTTGCAGCAGCAGGAGAGACTATGAATCCCGCAGAAATGGTTCAAGTAATCCTGAATGGACTAGGAGAAGGATATGAGAATCTAGTCCAGAGTATTGCCATCCAACGGCAAATTCCAACACTTGAAGAACTTCAGTCAGTTCTACTTGGTGAAGAACTTAGGACTCAGGCCATTCAAGCACGTAAAGGTCATTCTAATGATCAAGCATTCACAGCTTCAGACAGAAGCAGAGGCAAAGGCAGAAACAGAGGTAGATCATATCAGAAAAGTGGTCATCATCATCAACAAAATCAAAGTCAGAATCAGCATCAGCATCAGCAGCATCCTCAGCAACATCAAAATCAGCAAAGAGGAAATCATTCCAACCGAGGAAGATTCCAAGGATGAGGGAATGCATCCACCAATGTGTCAAACATTCAATGCAACTATTGTCACAAGTTTGGACACTATGAAAGAGATTGCCGCAAGAAGCAGTATGACCAAGGCGGTCAATCCAGAGGGAATTCCCGAGGAAGAGGAAATCATCGTGGTGGACATTCTAGTCACAGTCATTTTGCAAATGAACATGGAAATATGTTTCTTGCAAGTGAGGAATTGCATCAGACTGATACAATGCACCGAGACACTGATTTCAATCCCAAAGAGGATTTCAGCTATCAAGTCGACCAAGTGGAACAGGATCCTTGGTACATCGACAGTGGTGCATCATCTCATATGACAAATCATCAGGAATGGTTCACAGAAATGAAGCCATTAGAAGGTCAAAAGAATGTCATTTACACAGCAGACAATACACCGAATCCGGTTCAAGGGACAGGTGTTATCCCTATGAACAATTTCACTGGTACAAAAGGATTAGTCAAAGATGTGCTCTATGTTCCGAAGCTCAGTAAGAACCTTTTGTCAGTAGGTCAAATGACGGAACACAACTACAAAGTCATCTTCGACGGTGATGAATGCACTATCAGAGACAAATCCAAAAGAGGTCAGCTAGTAGCAAAAGGTGTCAAGGAAGGACGCTTATACAGGATGCTAGCTACAGTACCGGATAAGCATGCCATGTCAGCTCAAATGCAACAGATGCCACTATCTGCAAAATGGCACAAGAGATATGGTCATGTCAACTTCAAGTACTTGTTAGATCTCAGGAATCAAAATATGGCAATTGGGATTCCGAAGCTACAGTTTCTTGGAAAGGTTTGTGAAGCATGCTGCTTCGGCAAACAAAAGCGAACCAACTTTGTCAGAAGTACCTCTCGTGCACGAGGTATTCTTGATTTGATTCATACAGATGTATGGGGTTATGCCCAAACTCGCAGCATCAATGGTTCACTTTATTACTTGAACTTCATCGACGACTACAGCAGATATTGTTGGGTCTACTTCCTGAAAGAGAAATCTGAAGTGTTTACCAGATTTCAAGAATTCAAAGCCATGGTAGAAAACCAAACAGGCAGAAAGATCAAGGTCATGAGATCAGACAGAGGAGGTGAATACATGTCTTCAGCCTTCATCAATTTTTGCAAAAATCATGGTATTCGAAGACAATTCACATGTGCAGATACTCCTCAGCAAAATGCAATAGCTGAAAGGAAGAATGGGACTTTAGCAGACAGTGCTAGAGCAATGCTTAGTGAAAAGCATCTTCCGAATCAGTATTGGGCAGAAGCAATAGCTACAGCTAACTACTTGCTTAATCGGCTTCCTACCGAACCGATACAAGGTATGACTCCTTATGAAGCATTCACTGGACACAAGCCACGCATTGGGCATCTTCGCATATTTGGTTGCATAGCATATGCCCACATACATGATGATCATCGCAGGAAATTGGATGCGAAGTCACGCAAATGCATCATGGTTGGCTACAGTAGTGAAGAAAGTAAAGCATACAAATTGTATGATCCCATCAACCGCAAAGTCATTATCTCCAGAGATGTAATCTTCGATGAGGAATCAGAATGGAAAACCTCACCTACACAGGAGATAGAAGCATCGACTTCACAGTCATCTACAGAACAGGTTGATGAAGAAGAGCAAGAATTGCCAGCAACACCCCAAGCAGTGCCACAGCAGCTCAGACGGTCTACTAGGGAAAGCAGACCACTAGCCAGATTGACATATGCTCAGAAAGGCAAAGCAATTCAAGTGGAAACCACCAACTATGCTCTTATGACTACCATCATGGCTACAGAAGAGCCAGTGTACTTCGAAGACGCAGTAGATAAGCCAGAATGGCAAACTGCCATGAATGAAGAAATGGATGCTTTGTATAAAAATAACACTTGGGAATTATGCGACCTTCCACCAGGAAAGAAGGCCATAGCCAACAAATGGGTATACAAAGTGAAGTACAATCCAGATGGCAGTATTCAGAGATACAAAGCCAGATTAGTTGCAAAAGGATTTGCACAACAATATGGCCAAGATTATGATGAGACTTATGCTCCAGTAGCAAAGATGGATTCCATACGGTTCTTGATATCACTAGCGACACTCAGTAAATGGAATGTGTATCAGCTCGATGTCAAGAATGCATTTCTCAATGGTTATCTAGACGAGGATGTCTACATGCAACAACCAGCCAGTTATGTTGAACCAGGAAAAGAGAACAAGGTTTGCCATCTCAAGAAAAGTCTTTACGGCTTAAAGCAAGCACCCAGAAGTTGGTGCAGTAGAATTGACAAGTATTTTGCTGATCTGGGATACATGAAGTCCAATGCAGATCATACTCTCTACTACAAAGTTCAAGGGGAAGATATTACTATTGCACTTTTGTATGTAGATGATCTGATTGTGACAGGAAACAAGGATAGCTTCATTAGAAAGCTTAAACAAGACTTATCTGCAGAGTTCGACATGAAAGATCTTGGACTTATGCACTATTGTCTTGGAATTGAGTTCTGGAGAGATTCAGATAGCACATTCATGAGTCAGCTCAAATATGTTGACAGTCTCCTGAAGAAGTTTCATATGGCAGATTGCAAGATTGCAGCCACTCCCATGGAACAAAGTTTGAAACTTACTAAAGATTCAGAAAAGCCTACAATCAATGACAGATACTACAGGCAACTCATTGGATCTCTTATATATCTGACAATCACACGGCCAGATATTTGTTATGCAGTAAGCTCACTAGCACAGTTTATGGCAAATCCAAAACAGTCTCACTGGAATGCAGCCAAAAGAGTCTTGAGATACATCAGAGGTACAAGACAATTTGGGATAGAATACAGAGGGAGTCATCCACGGTTGCATGGATACTATGACAGTGACTATGCTGGAGATCATGAGACCAGGAGATCGACACAGGGATATGCATTTTTCCTTGGTCAAGGTGCTATATCATGGTTGTCAAACAAACAGCCAACTATTTCTTTGTCTTCGACTGAAGCAGAATATAGAGCACTCACTACAGGTGCATGTGAGGCTATATGGCTCAGAAGACTATTGTCAGAAACAGATTACTTTGATGAGTCAAAGCCAACAATAATATACTGTGATAATCAATCGACTCAAGCATTGGCCAAAAATCCAGTATATCACTCCAGAACAAAGCACATTGATGTCAGAGAGCACTTCATCAGAGAAAGAGTGTTACTTGGTGACATCACACTGCAGCATTGTGATAGCAAAGAAAATGTTGCAGACATCTTTACCAAACCACTCGGTAAAGAGCTATTCGAGAAACACCGACTAGCTCTTGGTTTGATACAGAGGAAGGACATTCCCATTAAAGGGGTGTGATGGAATGTAATGTTCAGTCCTTCTTCGATTCCCCAGAATCATCATCTTGAGGGAAGGCCTACTTCATGATGTTGATCTTGAGGGAAGGTGTTGAGAGTTCACGCTCAACATCATGTGATCATGTGTGCATAGCACCATCACGTGATCATATGTGCATAGCACTAACCTTATAGAGTGCTATAAAGGAAAGGGTTAGATCCCCTAACCCTAACCCTAAAAGGGTTTGTATATATTCTATTTTTTCAACTAATTCTAGTGTACAGTTAGTCATTTGTGGTGTGCTCTCTAGCTGTGCCCTCTCTCCTCATCTCCACTCTTCTCCTCTCCCCTCTTCATATTTTGTCAAAGGGTGATTCTTGAATGCATGTATACACAATGTTTTCATGGTGCTGGTTGGTCACTTATTTTTGAAGATTTTATTGAGGATCACATTATGGAGGGCTTTCAACAAGTGGTTATGCATAATAAGTTGGTCTTGGTATACTAAGGCTCTGTGGATCTTGTTTGGGATATTATTTGGATCTTGGTGTTTCGCTTTTGTGTTTCATCATAGTGAAGATTTGAGTGTTTCAAGGGACCCAAGGGAAAGAACTGGAGTCTTATCTTCGGGATTTTGTTCAAGGATGCCGGCTTTCTAGATTGTCCATGAAGGATCGGGCTGAGATTTTACCTGATTTTCTTGAAGGTGTAGCCTTGTGTTGGCATGAGGCCTTGTTAGACTCTACCAAGGAGGACTGGGACTAAGTGGTGGATGCAATGAAGTAGAGATTTAGGGCAATGGAGTCACCAAATTCTTTGATGTTGCAGTTGGACCGGTTCTATCAAGGAGAGGGTGAGATGGTCTCTGCATTGGTAATCCGATATGAAACTTTATGGACAAAGTATGAAAGGGCAGCTTTGTGAGCCGTGGCATTTGCATCATCGGCCCCTCAAAGTCTTGTAGGGATGGAGCACTTAAAGATGAGCAAATTTGTTATGGCTTTGGAGCCTCGTCTTTGCTCAAAAGTAATGAGTAAAGATCCAACAACATACGTGGAGGCACTTCGCATTGCGACCAAGAAAGAAGCTTCTCTAAAGATCGAATCCTCTTTTGTGTCTTCAACAGCTTCAACTTCTAAGGTGGAGGTAATGGGCACTCCTCAGATACCAAAGTCCTCTGAGTTAGATCATAATATCTTCCAATTGATGGCAGAGTTTGTTGCTGATTTGAAATTGCATTTGGTTAATGCATGACAACCTAGAGCACCAAAGAGTGAAGATAGGCCTTGAGATAAGAGTGGGGTGACTTGCTATGAATGTAATGAAAAAGGTCACTATCACAACGAGTGTCGTAGATTGAGAAAGAAAGAAGAAAAACAAGTATCCTTGTTAGAAGCTTCTTCAGGGGATGAGGAAAGAGAGGTAATGATGGCTAAACAAGGGCATGGTAAAGTAAAAGAAGAAGAAGAAAGCAAGGAAGAAGTAGATGAGGAACACTAGGAAGAGGAATGCCGTATTAAGAAAAAGAGGGCATCTAAAAGGAGAATTAGCCAGTCAGACTTTCCTTTAAGACAAGGCATTGGAAGCTATGACTTGTTGTCTGACCTTAAAGAAAAGGAAGCTCATATCACCTTTAGTCAATTACTTGCTTTATCTCCAAAACTACGGAAAGAATGGGGAAAGCTAGCAAGCACAAGAGTGTCAAAGAAGAAAAAGAAGAAAAGTACCATTTCTATTGTTAAAAAGGTAGATATAGATGTTGGTGATGATGTACCTGTGGTTGATGTGATCATTGATGGTCAAGTGATTTCTAATGTTTACATTGATGGAGGTGCATCGATTAATGTCATGAGTGAGAAGACCATGATAGATGCTGATTTAAAATACTCTAGTACTACCTCTCCTTATCGCATCAAATTGGCTGACAACACTAGGGTAAAGACCTTGGGAGTTGTGAAGAATCTAGAAGTGGATGTATGTGGAATTTCTGTGCCAACTACTTTTCAGGTGATCCCTACAAGCCAACTGCATGTGCCTATCCATTGATTTTGGGAAGGCCTTGGCTACGCAAGGTGAAGGCTATTCAAAAGTGGGATACTGGAGAATTGATTTTGCAGGGAAATGATAAGAAGGTGCACTACAGCATCAGAGGTCACAAAAAGGAAGTTGTCAAGGAGGGGTCTTCAATATCAGAGAGTTCAAACTGATGAAGAAGAAGAGACAAGGTGTAGCTCCAAGGAGTCCAGCTCAGAGGGTGAGGTGGAAGGAGTGGCCTTTGGTCTTTGTCTTGGTGCTGATCGGGATGAAGTCAGGAGGGAACAAGGTGGTGGTACAAGAAGATACTGTGGAGACACTTCATGTGGAGGATGTGGAGCACACTAAATGACGCCAACGCAATGAAGAGCTTCTTGGTGATTCTCTATCAGGTAGTGAGAAGCTCCAGTACTTGGATATGTTAGATGATTTTCCATGTCTCTTTGCAACAAGCTATTCATAGGTTCGACCAGTCTCTCTTATGGAGCACAAGATTGAGTTGAAGCCAGAAAGCAAGCCAGTTGTGCAACGCTTAAGGTGATTGGGGGTGATCCAAGCTGAGGCACTAAAGAGAGAGGTAACACAAGTACTTGAGGCAGGATTCATCTTTCCTATTGATGATTCAGAATGGATATCTCCTATAGTTGTCACACCAAAGAAAGGAAATAAGTGGCAGGTTTGTGTGGACTTTCATCCTTTGAATGCATGCACTAAGAGGGATCATTTTTCTTTGCCATTCCAAGATGAAATACTAGACCAAGTAGTAGGGCATGAGATGTATTCCGTATGTGATGTGTATTCTGGGTACTTTCAAATTTGTATTGGGGAGGAAGATCAAAAGAAAACATCATTTGTCACACCTTGGGGAGTTTTTGCTTACAGAGTGATGCTTTTTGGGTTGACCAATGCACCAGCTACATTTCAAAGGTTCATGATACAAGTGCTCAAGCCTTACTGGGGAAAGTTCAAAAGGGTGTTTTTGGATGATTTTTGCATTTATTCTCGACGTATAGATCACATGGAGAAGTTAAAGATAGCCTTAGCTAGGATTGATGAAGCAAAAGGGTGTCTAAATCCTAGCAAGTGTCATTTGGCTCAAAAAAAAGTAGTCTTACTAGGGCATATTGTGTCTGAAGAAGGCCTACAAATGGATCCTAACACGGTTCAAGCAATCATGGCATTGCCAAGTCCTGAGAGCGTCACTGGTGTTTGTAGAATTCTAGGAAAAAGCAAGTATTATCAACACTTTTGTGATGATTTCATAGAGATAGTGCATCCCATGAACTTGTTGACAAGAAAAGGAGTTTCTTTCCAATGGGGTGTGGAGCAACAACAATCTTTTCAGCAACTTAAGGAGGCCATGAGTATGGGCCTAATATTGAAGCCCCATGATTAATCTCAATACTTTTATGTAAATCCAAGTGTATCTTTGCATTCAGTTGGTGCTTTATTGCTACAAAAAGGAGAGGCAGGTAGAATGCAACCCATCTATTATGCCAGTCGACAGCTTACAGATGTGGAAACAAGGTATGAAGAAATGGAGCAACAAGCTCTTTCTTTGGTGTTTTCAATCAGAAAGTTTCACTCCTATTTTTTATCTCGACCATTTTTCTTCCTTACCTCTCAGTTTGTGTTAGCATATCTAGTTCATAGCCTAATCCTGGGGGGAGATTTACAAAATGGTTGTTAGAGCTTCAAGAGTTCTCTTTCTCTTTTATCATTAAAAATACCACTAGGTCACTATGGCAGATTTGCTCACAAGACGGGAGGATCTAGGAGAAGAAAAGAAATATAAGGAGAACATTAAAGATGAAAGAGAGACACCACCAACAGCTTTTGTCTTGTATTTTGATGGGGCTTTTAGTTCTTCATGCCAACAAGGAGCCGGGGGGATAGTCTTGATGAATTCTAAAGGTCAAGAGGTGTGGGCAAGAGGACAAGAGCTTCCAGGTATCACACATAACAATGCAGCTGAGTATAATGCTTTGATTCTTGGTTTGGAGGGTTGTCTTCAAAGTCAAGTTAAAGAATTGGAAGTAAGAGGAGATTCTCAGCTTATTATAAAGCAAATGCAAGGGCATTACAAGACAAGAAGTCCTCATTTGAAGGAGCTTAATCAAAAGGCTATGCCACTATGTAGTCAATTTGATTTTTGTAAGTTTGTTCATATAAACAGAAAAGAAAATCAAAGGGCAAATGAGTTGGCTACTCAAGCCATTGTAGTACAAGACCAGGGGGTGGTTTCTTTGGTAGACACTGCATGGCCAGAACTACAAGATGTTCAGCAATATGTGAAAAAAGGCATGTTTCCTCGAGGGTTAACTCCACAACAGAAGCATAGATTGGTTACTTTTGGCCACGCCTCCATAAGGATGTATATGAATGTCACCAATAGAACTTATCAGCTTTAGGATGTTGACAGCATGGTGATACACAGATGCACCAATGAGTATCGCCTTAAATTCTTCTATGCTCGACCACCTTGAGGGCCAGCAGACCCTCTCTGTCACTAGAGAGGATCTGCTAGGGGGGCAAAGATGTGACGCCGAAAATTGATATTTTTTATTTGGCATTGGTATTGTTTTCTTCTATGTTTGATAAGAGTTTGAGTATCAAGTGATAGCCTAGCGGCTCTCACTTATTTCTATTTTCTGAGATATTGTATGGGATTGAGAGGATGAGTGGAATGGATCATTGCAAATACCATAGGTATGAATTATAAATACCCTGGTATGGGGTGAGAGTTATTTGTGTATGGGATATTATGGGGTTTTTAGAAAATAGGAAGAGTGAGTCATATAAAGAGGTGGGCTCCTATCCATGTGTTCTAATAATATAAGAGAGATCACGTGCCAAGCATGTGGAAGGCATGTGGAGGAGTGTGGAGTCAAGAGGAATCCTTCTAGAATTCCTATGTGGAATAAGGAGGATGTGGACATATGGAAAAGAGAGGGTCCCTATGGGCTCCATGTGGGGAGACTCTTGACTTTCTCAATATTTTAAGAGTCTTGAGCATCTTTTGATGGGACACATGGCAAGAGTAGCCAAAAAGGACATGGATGGAGACATACGGGCTTATGTGATTGATGGGGAAAGGAATCTATAGGCAGCAATTGTAAATGGGTGAAGGAGGATGACAAAATCTCTATAAAAGGAGCCCTCCTCTCCCTTGTTCATCATCTCTTCCACCATTAGGTCTCATGTTGTTGTAGCTCTAGTCTCTTCAAGCCTCTTCCATGAGCCTTCTCTCCCTCTTGTAGATATTCTCTTATGTAGACTCTTGAATCCGTCTCTCTCTAGTTCATTCTCTCTCTATGAGTAGTATTGGACCTTTCGCTCCCTCTTTTTGGAGAGCGTTTTGAGCTAAGTGTAAAGGTGTCTATGAAGGAGGTGCAATGTTTCCTCGGAACCTACCCATCCGACCCAATCAACCCCTTCAAACTCCTTGATATATATCAGTTCATGTCATGTTGAGCCGCAAGATCTTCTTTCAACAACGTATCGCTCTTCTCTTTGGTGCAGACCGGCTTCCTGAGATTATGGCCTCTGCTGATCCTTTCCTTCTCCCTATGCTTGAGTACAACATCACTTGGGATGTTACCATCTTCATTCTCATCTAAGGCAGGATAGTATGGTGTGTTCTCTTGGTATAAAAGCTACTTTTTAATGTCCCTTTCCCAGTGATGAATATCTCTATCACAGTGAAGAGGTGCGTGAAGTTTATTACCCCCAACTTCATGTCACAACATCCAACCTTAAACCAACTTTATGTTGTAGAATACATCAAACAATTCGTAATTCTATGATACTAACTATTCAACAAGTGTGATTTACCTCTTGCAAAATACTAATAGCATGAAATATACCCATTCAAAATGCTAAGTAGAATAAATGTGTCTATAAGGTCATCCCACGTTTTGATTAACTGAATGAAAGAGAAACCATTCGAGGCTAATTTCATGCTTAAGCACCTCTAATAGAGCTTTGAACCATGTTGAAGCATGCTTGAGCACCTCTGCACATAACTTTGAACCATGTTGAGAACTCTCATTAACTTACTTTCTAAATCATGTTAATATCTTGTATGGTTCCAATGTAAAATATATTGTCAACTACTATTTGTCCATTCCTTGCTTATCTCAAGTCTCTTGGGAGAAGTCTTCCATTACTTCATGATCAATGGTGTTGTAGTTCACATTAAACTTGTCTATGCAAACGTGACATCTATATGACCACATTGTGGTGAGCAAAAGATACTAAACATGAAAATAAAATGCAAAGAATCAAATCAATGTTACTTGAAGATTCCCCTCAAGAATAGCATAATGCACAAGATCATGAGTTACATGAAGATAACAAACCCTCGGCATTTTCTCATTCCCTACCCCTCCCCTTTGATACACATTAGCTAAGTGATTATATATGGATGATATTATTACATTTAGAGTGATGGTGAAGCATCCATAATGGACCTATCGCTTCATCTCACCATGAATTCCTCAGGTCGCTTCGTCTCTGATCTTCTACCATGATTATCTAAGAATGCATCCATAATGGATATCTCGCTTCATCTCTGATCTCATTAGGAAAAAAGGGAGCTCATGTTGGGGCCTTTTAGGGTTTGGGAAAAATGTCTCTCAACCACTGAGGAGAAGGCCAACATAACGTAGAAATTACACAAAAAAAGGTAAAAATATGAAAAAGAAAATAGTACTTTATGTTGCTACAAGCATGTGGCATTAATGAGAAGATTTGTTTTTTATTCTTTTACGGTTTTCCTATTCTATCAAGAGATGTGGACCCAAAATCGAAATAGAGCTCCATTTTGAAACCTTCCCGCGTGGTGACCCAAAACAACCATCCAGTTTCTCTTGTTCTCAGGCGCCATTCTCTCTTCAACAAGCATTTCTTTACTTTTGCCACCATGAGCCATTCCATTCTCTCTTCGACAAGCATTCCTCGTTGCAGTATTGTTGTTGTGATGCTCTTAAACTTTCAAGACAATAAGCTCCTTTCACCTTTTATTCGCTTGTTCTCAGTTTCGTTCAGTTTTGTTGATGTATTACTATTTTGCTGTGTGTTTCTTTGACTTTGCATGTATTAGAGTGAGGATTTCAGATGGCAACCAATAACTTTGGTCGTGCCACTAGGAAACAGTCTGTCGCTCTACTTGGCGAAGATGTGGATGTACAAAGTATCTCTTTGCCACAAAGACCTACCTCACTAATCTCATGTGTAGAAGTTTCCAATACTATGATTGTGGACGGTAGCTGGAAAGGGAAAGCAGTGGCAAAAGGAGATTGGGTGCTAATGCACCCAACAAGTGGAGAAAGCAACAATCCACTAACACTTTTTTGGCTTCTTGGAAGGGCAGAGTGAAAAAAGGAAGGCACAAGATGTGTCAAAGAGGTTCGGATACAACATGTCTACATGCATCGAGAACTTGTATTAAGAGATTATCCTGCTTATCTTCCACACCATAGACCCAATTGTAAGTGTGTTTGTGTGTAATAAAATAGTTGAAATGAAATAAGTTGCTTTCTATGACAGACAGTATCTTTGTTTTGGTTCAGATATATATCCCTCATCATACGAAGAGTGGCAACCAATGGAGTGCATACTAGGATTCTTTGATGCTTTACATGGTGCTATTGGGGAGCTATAGTACAAAGGTAGAAAATCAACAACGTTGACTGAATCGAGTATATTTTTTATGATCACTTTTATCAATTGATGGACAATGCTCACTCACAAAGTTTATTAAAAAAGCAAGATCTCCCGACGTGGAATACAGTTGATTGGCCACAATCCCTAATGGCAGCATCACAGAATCATAGAGAGCCAAACTATTTTGAAAGTACAACATTCCCTAAAACCAAATATTGCTACCAAGATAGTTAAAATCAACGCTTTCATGCCACTTATAGTTTTTGTAGAACTTTTTCAAGATTATCTAGTTAAAGATTGTAAGACAATGTTGACTTTTCGAGCAAAAGGATATGATGAAATTCCAATTCCAAAATTTTTGGATAATGGCTAGGATAGAATGGTGGCCAACAGTGTGTATTATGAAGTTGCTCATAACTCCATCAACATTAAGTACATGATTGCCTCACAAAACTTTATTTCCCTTTTTAGTATAAATGCAGCAGGATGATAGGCACAAAACTTGTGGCAATGGACCAAGATGAGAGGTCTTCAGGTCCATAATTGATATAAATGTCATTGAGAATGACATCCTTCTAACATCCATCTCACTGGGACAATGATGCACTCTGTCTTAGTTATGGAATGGCATTATTATGGAGACTGAGAACAATATCCATAAACAATTTTCATCCATTTTGAACAATAGGAAAGTAAGTTGGTTTCCACCCTGTGTTTCTCATAAATCGATTCTCTTTACATTTGCATAATACATTTACATATTGCTAAAATTTTATTTTTGCTGATACTTCAAAGGAGCGAAAGCAAAATTCAATGCAAGGACATTGTAAATAGAACAATTTAGATAATTCAAAGCTATTGACTCCAAGTATTACTTGCAATTCCCAAAAGAAAGTTGACATTTGATGTATTAATACAAAATGATTACAAGTATGATGTGTTTTTCTATTGTTGCTCAGAATCTTTCTCTTAACTTTTTTGCAGTGGAGACTCCTTCTGAGAAGAGCTTCTTCCACATGCTGCTCAAGTTGTTGCTATTGTACATCCTGCTGTTGTACATTCTACGTGGGTACTGACTCCTCATGCATCGACTCCTCGTGCTCCTTTGGTGTCCCTACCTCCTCGTGCATGGGCTCAGGCTGCTTTGATGTCCTTGCCTCCTCGTGCTCCTTTGGTGTCCCTACCTCCTCGTGCTCGGGCTGGGCTACTTTGATGTCCTTGCCTCCTCGTGCATAGGCTCATGCTTTTGTGGTAGCTCCACCTGGAAAGGATCAACTGTGGCTTCTCCTTCCACATCCTTTGAGAATTGTTCGAACAACTCATCGACACCAACACCTTCTAGAATATCTTCTAGATTGCTACTAGTGATATGGACATTTTGAGCCTCTTGTTCAACCCAAAGATCTTCAAGGCCTTTTGAGCCCTCTCCTATATGCATTATTCGGTCTAGTGTTGAACAAGGGGAAAAGACCTCTAGCAGCTTCAAAATTGTCTTTGCTCTTAAACTATTTACATATTTAGAGCCAAAACTATCCTCTTTCATCTGCAATAAAAACAAAGAATGTTTTCAATTTTTTTTGTATCCATTTATTGCATTTAGGACTTCTTAAACAATATGCAATAAAAGTGCTTACAAATTCATGATGTATCTCTGAAAAGTATGTGTCCATCATATATTTTGCACTTATTAGAGTCCTCCATCCACAAGAGAAAGGATCCTACTATTTTGGTGTCTGTTCTATCAAAATAGAAAGCTAAGATGTATATTGGACTATGAAGAGTGCAAAAATAAGAGAGAGATAAAGATAAGTGACAATGATTACTGTACCTACAATTGCATTGGTTGAGTCGAATCTAACATCTTTAAATTTGGATCATGAAGGTCTAGTGCATCCATTAGTCTTTTGAGATAGTAACAATGGGAATGAAGGGAAACAAAACATAAAATTCATACTTTAGTAAAAGCAATATGACTGACTTTTCAAAAGAAAACCTAGAAATCGTGTTTTACAGCAAAAGTATGGGGAATGACTAACTTACAATTCTAAATCTTGGTGGCTGCCTTTTAAGGAGTTGAAGGTATATCATAACTTTTGTTGTATGTCTATATGCACCAAACTCCAGTGATTGTTGCAAGAAAAACAACAAACATGAGGGGATTAGACCAAGAGGGTGTAAATACAATTTGAACATATCAGGATTTTGTCAATAGAGGGTAGTAGTGGAAAAGGTTAGGGAACATAATATGAACAATATGGGAGGAGAATCATATCAACCACATCCAAATCCAAAAACGAAACCACTTGGAAATGCTTTTGGTTGATGTCTTGTTATCCTTCAACTTGAAAGATATAGCTGGATCAACTATATACACAGAGTGCTGAAGGCTCTGGTGGATCTGACTCTTCAAAAAACTACAAAAAACCACTTCCCTTAGCCTATGAAAAAGTGAATGCTACAAAGACATAAACACAATTGACCTAAAAAGATATACTTACTTATAGGTGCAAGCATGATTGTGTAAGTGACATGTTTATCTTTATGTGCTAAAGCCATGATGCAATCTTATGTCAAATCCCAAGGTAACCATTGAATTGTCATTAGTATCTAGCATTAATTTCTTCCAAGTTTTTGTCTCTAAGGGATAAAATAGCCCTACTCATGGGAAACCTCTTTAAATCATAAAGCATGAAAGTATGAAAAAACATAACAAACAATGTAGCATGCAAAAGTACGCGCTTTAGCCCTTGAGCATCACCATTCATGATAATTCCTATACATCTGAGTATACATCCCCACCATGAAGTGTTTGGGGTGCAAAAAGGCATTGAATCAAAGAATTTCACCTTGAGATTCTTCTTTGCCAATTTGGTTGACTGAATTGATGAAGCCACCATGATCTTTACAGAGATTATCACTGCACCATATTGAGTTAGCACGAGGCAAGATTTGGTAGAAATTAAGGTTGTGCTTGGGGAAATGAAAAATCAGTAACAAGATCGGAAGAATGATAGTAAATTCTTATGTTGGTCACCTAGTGTATGAGCTATTGAGGTGCTTGCAACATGAGCAGGGGGTGACATTATTATCCCTTGTCAATGAAAAACTACGGTGAAGTTGGAAGCAACTCTTCTTGGGGACATAGAAAAGTAAAAAAAGCAATTAGTTGGAGCTTGCCTAGTCGAGAGGTGAATTCATGATGCTAATGGCATTCTCAACGTTGTTCTCAATGAGACAAATTTGCCAAGGTTAGAGAATCTTCATTATACAAGGCAACGACAACTCAAGTGGTTTGGGCATTGGCCCTCCTAACATGCTGCCTGTGTTCGAATCACCTCGGGGATGACCTGGCTAAAGCAACATATAACCAATGTAGAGCTACCAAGTGACGATCTCCTTCTTCGTATGGGGAAAGAGAGAGAGAGAGAGCGCTTTGCAGGAGGTGAGGTGTGGAATGCGACGGTCCATATTATCTGTCCCGCAGCTGCCGAGCGAGGGTATGGGAATTGTGTTTGAAACGTGATAAATTCATGCAGAGCGAACGAACTCACCATCACGTAGGCGTTGCTGACGTAGAAGTAGGTGACTGGTCTCGGACAAGTCCTTTTATCGTCAATCAAAAGTCTTGCACCAAACGTCAGCCTTCCGGAAGAACGTCCATCTTCCCTGCCGTTGGAGTCAATCGACGTGCGAAGCGCAGTTCCACAGTCGATCCTGCGCGCAGCCAAAGCATCGTTGCTACCCTGAACGCGACACTCTCAGCTAGCTCCACCCATTCCCTTCTTCAGCTTCTCCAGTATTGGAGCTATGGCTTCCCCTTCACACATCAGTATTGGAGCCATGGCTTCCCCTTCTAACATCGCCGACGACGACGATGACTCCCTTGCATGGAGCCTCCTCCTCCATAGCTTGCTCCCCCCCGGCACTCCCCTCCCCGTCGATCAGGAGCACCTCGACTACTCGTTCGCTCTCGAGTATCGTGGCCCCCCGCCTTCCTTCCACGTTCCCAAGGCCCAGGCCCTTGACGTCGTTCCCATAGCCACAGTACCCAGGAGCACGGCCACTAGCCATGGCTGCAACGCCTCCTCCATCCAGCGACGCAAGCCCTTGCTCTCTGTCCAAGTCAGGAACATCGGTCAGCTTCCCGAGGTTGATCTCCTCGCGAAACCAAACGCTGTTCCTTCCCCCGTCGAAGGCTTGATAGAGCGCACGGCGCAGCGCGAGACGAAACAATTGGCGTACTCTCAAGCTCCTTCCCCTCCGAATTCCCCCTTCAGCGGTCTTTCTGCCACCCCAGAAGTCACGCCATCCGCATGCTTCATCTCGTCTCAGACAAACGGAGAGCCGGATATTTCTCCCGCCGTTGAAACCTTGCCTACCCCGTGTCCCGAATCGCCCAGCTCGCTTGTTTCCAATGAATCTCTTGTTTCCGATAAGACAACTCTTCATCTTATGTTTTCGGACAGGATGTCTTCGCTCGAAACCTTAGTGTACCAGGAACCGGAGAATATCCCATCCAAGGTGGAGCGATTTGAAGCAGTTGGGCACACGTCACTCGACCAGAAATTGAATGGATCTCGAAGCACAGTCCAAGCGCCCGTCGGGAACGCGGATTCCTCTCGTCTTAAGCGAATGAGAAGGGGCAAGTGCAGTCGCTGTTTGAAAGGTCACGGGTTTCAACAGAAGGAAGCATGCTTGGTCTGTCGTGCTGAGTTCTGTCGTAAGTGCATGCTGCTTGCAATGGGATCTATGCCGGAAGGCCGCAAATGTGTAGGCTGCATAGGACAACCCATCAATGAATCGAAGAGAGGTAACTTAGGGAAGCCCTCCAGGCTTTTCAAGCGCACCCTCTGTCCTCTAGAACTAAAACAGATAATGAGGGCCGAGAGAGAGTGTCCAGCGAATCAACTACGGCCAGAGCAAGTATTCGTAAATGGACGAGAGCTTACAGCTGAAGAACTGGCGGAGCTTCTGGGTTGCAGAAATCCTGCACTCAAGGTGAAGCCTGGTAGATACTGGTATGATAAACAGTCTGCACTATGGGGAAAGGTGTGAATTCAATAAAACGCCCCCTGTAAAGTTTCTGTAATGCTTCAGATTGCCTGAGTAGAAGAGTAATATTGCTATCTTAATATGGCGAGTACAATCTGTTGCAGGAGGGTGAAAAGCCAGACAGAATCATAACTGCTGATTTGAACGTGGGTGGTGCGCTCCTCCACAATGCTAGTGGGGGCAACACAGGCGTTTACATCAATGGACGGCAGATCACCAAAAGTGAACTTAGGATGCTTAAGGTGGTAAAGTTTGTTGTTGTCACAACCGAATCGAGACATTGACCTTTTTTCAAACTGCTCATCTTTTTAGTTTTTGAATACAACCTGATAATTTGTACGCCACTCACTACGGCGCTGTGATTTGGATAGCTACTGCTGATGAGTGTCTCAAAGGTCTACAAGTATCATCTCTGTGCACTGAGTTTTGGTGCAATTTACGTGCAGTTTGCCGGTGTCCAGTGTCCGCCTGGCACTCATCTGTGGGTTTATTCAGATGGAAATTATCAGGAGGAAGGGCAAAACAACATAAGAGGAAATATTTGGAGAAAGGTAAAAGCTCTTTTGCGAAGCTCCTCTTTGACGTGACTTATTTGGCATGGATATTTAGCACCAAGTCCTCTTAAGGTTTTAGGCAGAGGAGAAGAAAACAATCTACTAAGTAGGACTCCATTGATTCCATAGCTCACAGGGGGATACTCAAGTTGTAGGTCAGCATTTTTGTGAAGGCGATAAGACTCGTACAGTTGCAGCAGGAAGGCCAAACGGTCTCACTTCAGACTAGCGTGATTTGGATTCTAGATGATATGAAGGTGAACTTTTAGGCCAAAGGCCTTCCTCTAGAGCTTTGCCCTCGAAGGTCTTCCCTAACTATTATTCTGCTGCGGGGGGTTTAATATACTTGCTTCTCAGACATGTACATCTTGAAATAAAGTCACTCTTCAATAGTGTTTTATGACCTGTGATGACCGTTTCCCAATCTCTCTAAGCTCCAAAGCTTCCTTTGACCTATGCTTACCTGCAATATAGTGTACAACGTTAACTCTTGTCTAGAGTCTTTAACCCTCTTTCTGAAAAAGAATGACAATGAGATTATCATATCTAAGATTCCCCAAAGGAATATGTGTGTGATGGGGCTAACTTGTTTATATGGGCTAATTTTGCGTGGGCAAACTGACACTTCATGGTCTGTATTGTGTTAGAAACGTAACAGTGGTTTTCAAACCATGAGCTGCTTCTTCCATTATGTCACAAACAATGCATAGGCAATTCTCCATTGAATGCTACCGTAAAAACTTATTTAGAGTGTTAGTCTTGATATGACAACCCTTCACAATCTAATATGCCTTGGCTTGGAATGTTGGTAAAATTGGTAGACAGGCATTGGTACGGCTTCTTTATCCTGTCTTTTGCTTGCCAAGACCTTTTCACAACTCCAATGGATCTGGGTATAATCTCAACAATAGCTCTATAGGGGCAGTACTGCGTTATCTGGAGCAGAGGAAGACTCACAAGCTTTTACTCCTTGGCCATGAAGGCTCAGGTACAAGCACTATATTCAGACAGGTAAGGAAAGGCCAGGTTTGTTTTTACCGTGTTGCTGCTTCCTTAATGTGTGTGGAGGATGCATGCATGCTCTGGCCTATGTCTTGATCACATGTCATGTTGGAAGCTTGCACGTGTTTCAGCAAAAGCATATTTCTTCATCCCAAGCCATTTTTAAAGCTTCTATTTAAACTTGTATAGCATGTTGATATGAGTCTCCACTTCCATTATCTCACATTAAAAACAAATGTTTTTCTTTGAACCTGAGAAAAAGCACACCAAAATACACCATCTTGTTTGCACAAATCTTTACAGCAAAGGCCAATAGCAACCTCATGTGGGTAACCAATAAAAACATTTCTTGGTAGCACAAAGCTCAGCCATAAGTGGTAAGACCTTGTCATGGAATGTGCATCAAAACCATGCACTTAGTTGCAATCTTTCTACACCCAAGCACTGGGCTGGGGGAGAGTGATGGTAATAAAACCATGCACACCAAAATACACCATCTTGTTTGCACAAATCTTTACAGCAAAGGCCAATAGCAACCTCAAGTGGGTAGCCAATAAAACACATTTCTTGGTAGCACAAAGCTCAGCCATAAGTGGTAAGACCTTGTCGTGGAATGTGCATCAAAACCATGCACTTAGTTGCTTTTTTCCGCACCCAAGCACTGGGCTGGGGGACAGTGATGGTAATAAAACCATGCAATTTTTTGCAATCTTTTTGAAACCTGATTGTGAGATTATGCTTGGGTATTGATGAGAACATAAACGTACCTTTGCTTCCTAAGTGGTTTATTCGTTAGGTTTTGCTTTGATCCTTTTCATCTCTCTCTCTCTCTCTCTCTCTCTCTCTCTCTCTCTCTCTCTTCACAAGGCCTTACGATCATGCAAAGGCTGCCACATGTTCTGAAACCGGCCTCTAGCAAGCTAAAGGGCAGTGATCTACTATTGACTGGGTATCCACATCAATACAAACACAAGATAATTCCAGCTGCTCTTACAAAACAACTTCAAACACACTGAAGGGGAGGCTAGAATGCCCCTGCAATACACGAGACACCGATTGGTGGCCCCAAATGCTTTGGCGCCCCTTTCGGTATTTATTTAATTGTTCTGGCAATGGGACATGTTCTACAACAAGGGCTCACCCCTTGCACTCTGCCTAGCTGGCAATTCCACTATCTAAGCCAATTCCTCGCTTCAAAATGCATCCAATCCCTAATGCACACTAGAATCCATCTTCCAAGGCAAGGCTAAGGCGTTTTCCATTGTTTGTGTCCACTACAAAGATGTCCAGGCATTCTACAAGATCATCCAGCTTGCTTCAAAGGGTTCGGCGGTCCCACAAGCCAATGTCCAGCCTCTCAGGGCGACACTGCAACAACATACATACCAAACGACACACATGACCTCAAAGCAGGAAGAAATCCACACACTGCCCCTCTGGCACCAATCCGGACACACCCTCTATAACTAGGTCTTTGTCCACAACCTGAATGGCCAAGAGGGAGCTTCCAGCAGCAAAAGAGCAACAACAAACTTCAAAAATGGCAAGTGGAAACCAAAATTAGGGTCAGAACGACCATACCTGCTGTCCTTGGAAGAGAGGCGAGCCTGCCCTCGCACCTATCCTCTGTCCAAGCCCCCAGCAGCGCATAATTGACCCTAAGTCACGATCAAATGAAGCAATAGCAGCAAATGAGCTTGAACCCGCCATCTATCTAGCTCCCAAGTGCTCTCTTTTAGGTTAGAACACCTCTAGAGGGCAACAGATCCACAAAGCAAAGGCTAGCAGGAGAAATGGGCAGCTAGGAAAGTGAGAAAAAGAGAGAGAACGGGCTGGAATTAGAGAGGGCAGGAGGATTCAGCATGGAGAAGATCACAAGGAGCAGAGCAGGGCGGTTGAGCCTGCAAGGAGCCTTGGGATGCGTGCAAGAGAGAGGGAGAGAGAGCAAAATCTGCATCGAAATGAGTGCTCAATCGTTCGCACAGCTTGCCAAATCTGCCTTGAACGACGTGCCAATAGTTTGTACTATCAATATGGCCAATGTGCCTCGGGATTCGTGCCAGTTGCCATACAACACGAAAAATCGTCCGTACAGCAGCTATGGTGCCTCGAGATGTGTGACAGATTAGTTGTATAGTCAATTAATTTGTGCTACAGCATCGGATTGCGTCTGCATCGAAATGAGTGCTCAATCGTCCGCACAGCTTGCCAAATTTGCCTTGAACGACGTGCCAATAGTTTGTACTATCAATATGGCCAATGTGCCTCGGGATTCGTGCCAGTTCCCATACAACGCAAAAAATCGTCCGTACAGCAGCTATGGTGCCTCGAGATGTGTGACAGATTAGTTGTACAGTCAATTAATTTGTGCTACAGCATCGGATTGCGTGAAGGTACTCATAGGGTGCAAGAGAGAGGAAATTCCGTACACACCCAATGAACGGGCGAAGGACTCAGAGTTCCTTGAATATAGGCTATGGGATGAAGAAAGCGAAGAAGAGCTGAATGCTGGGGCACAGGATAATGAGGAACATGTTCCCTCAGAGCATGCCACTGAGGCTGTGTTGAATTCCTCTCTCTAGTTTGGATCTCCTCTTTGTATGGAATTTCCTCTCTCTTGCACCCTGTGAGCACCTTCACGCAATCCGATGCTGTAGCACAAATTAATTGACTGTACAACTAATCTGTCACACATCTCGAGGCACCATAGCTGCTGTACGGACGATTTTTCGCGTTGTATGGCAACTGGCACGAATCCCGAGGCACATTGGCCGTATTGATAGTACAAACTATTGGCACGTCGTTCAAGGCAGATTTGGCAAGCTGTGCGGACGATTGAGCACTCATTTCGATGCAGATTTTGCTCTCTCTCCCTCTCTCTTGCACGCATCCCAAGGCCCCTTGCAGGCTCAGCGGCCCTGCTCTGCTCCTTGTGATCTTCTCCATGCTGAATCCTCCTGCCCTCTCTAATTCCAGCCCGTTTTCTCTCTTTTTCTCACTTTCCTAGCTGCCCATTTCTCCTCTAGCCTTTGCTTTGTGGATCTCCTCTTTGTACGGAATTTCCTCTCTCTTGCACCCTGTGAGCACCTTCACGCAATCTGATGCTGTAGCACAAATTAATTGACTGTACAACTAATCTGTCACACATCTCGAGGCACCATAGCTGCTGTACAGACGATTTTTCGCGTTGTATGGCAACTGGCACGAATCCCGAGGCACATTGGCTGTATTGATAGTACAAACTATTGGCACGTCGTTCAAGGCAGATTTGGCAAGCTGTGCGGACAATTGAGCACTCATTTCGATGCAGATTTTGCTCTCTCTCCCTCTCTCTTGCACGCATCCCAAGGCTCCTTGTAGGCTTAGCGGCCGTGCTCTGCTCCTTGTGATCTTCTCCATGCTGAATCCTCCTGCCCTCTCTAATTCCAGCCCGTTCTCTCTCTTTTTCTCACTTTCCTAGCTGCCCATTTCTCCTGCTAGCCTTTGCTTTGTGGATTTGTTGCCCTCTAGAGGTGTTCTAACCTAAAAGAGAGCACTTGGAAGCTAGATAGATGGCGGTTCAAGCTCATTTGCTTCTATTGCTTCATTTGATTGTGACTGAGGGTCAATTGTGCACTGCTGGGGAGGATAGGTGCGAGGGCAGAGCTCGCCCCTCTTCCAAGGACGGCAGGTATGGTTGTTTTGACCCTAATTTTGGTTTCCACTTGTCATTTTTGAAGTTTGTTGTTGCTCTTTTGCTGTTGGAAGCTTCCTCTTGGCCATTCAGGCTGTGGACAGAGACCTAGTTATCGAGGGTGTGTTCGGATTGGTGCCAGAGGGGCAGTGTGTGGATTTCTTCCTACTTTGAGGTCACATGTGTAGTTTGATATGTAACCCTTTGGAGCAAGCTGGATGCCTTGTAGAATGCCTGGACAGCTTTGTAGTGGACACAAACAATGGAAAATGCCTTAGCCTTGCCTTGGTAGATGGATTCTAGTGTGCATTAGGGATTGGATGCATTTTGAAGCCATGAATTGGCTTAGACAGGGGAATTGCCAGCTAGGCAGAGTGCAAGGGGTGAGCCCTTGTTGTAGAACATGTTCCATTGCCAGAAGAATCAAATAAATACCGAAAGGGGTGCCAAAGCATTTGGGGCCAATCGGTGTCTCGTGTATTGTTTCCGAGCAGGGGCATTCTAGTAGGATCAAATGTTTTCCCACGACCTCATCTGGCCGGGCCAGGGATGGGAAAATGCCTCATGGCAGTCCCATGTGTGCATGTGGTTCCAACTGTTGACTTTCTCTCTCTAGTTTGGATCTCCTGCTGTCTCTAGCCTTGCACCTTGGAGCATGTTACGTGATCAAACTGTACAAAATTTTCTCTTGCACCCCATGAGCACCTTCACGCAATTCAAGGCTGTAGCACGGATTAATTGGCTGTATGGATAATCCGTCACGCATCTCGGGGTGCCATAGCTGTTGTACGGACGATTTTCCAGAATGTACGATTGTTGGCACAATCCTGAGGCACATTAATTAGATGTATAGACTATTGGCACGTCGTTCGAAGATGGTGATGATCCCAGCAATGGAACCACTGAAATTGGCCTCTAGCAAGTTAAAGGGCAGTGAACTACTACAGACTGGGAGAAGATGGTGATGATCCCAGCAATGGAACCACTGAAACTGGCCTCTAGCAAGTTAAAGGGCAGTGAACTACTACGGATTGGGTATCCAGATCAATTACAAGATGAAAACCACTTAGAAAAAACTTCACACACATTGAAGGGAGGCTAGAATGCCCCTGCTCAAAAACAATACACGAGACACCGATTGGCCCCAAATGCTTTGGCGCCCCTTTTGGCATTTATTTAATTCATCTAAAAATGGAATCTGTTCTTGCCACAAGGGATCACCCCCTGCACTTTGCCTCGCTGGCAATTCCACTGTCTAAGCCAATTCGTGGCTTTAAAATGCATCCAATCCCTACTGCATACTAGAACCCATTTGCTAAGGCAAGGCTAAGACATTTTTCACTGCTTGTGTCCACTGCAAATCTGTCTAGGCATTCCATAAGGCATCCAGCTTACTCCAAAGGGTTTGGCAATCCCACAAGCCAATGTCCAGCCTCTCAGGGCGACATTGCAACAACATAGATATGAAACTGCACACGTGACCTCAAAGTAGGAAGAAATCCACACACTTTTCCTCTGGCACCAATCCGGACACACCCTTTGTAACTAGGTGTCTCTCCACAGCCTGAATGGCCAAGAGGGAGCTTCCAATAGCAAAAGAGGAATAACAAACTTCAAAAATGACAAATGGAAACCAAAATGAGGGTTGATCATACCCGCTGTCCTTGGAAGAGGTGCGAGCTCTGCCCTCGCTCTTGAGGTCCCCAGCAGCACACAATTGACCCACAGTCACAATCAAATGAAGCATTAGCAGCAAATGAGCTTGAACCCGCTCCAAACTCGTATCTATCCAGCTACCAGGTGCTCTTTCGAGTTAGAACACCTCCAGAGGGCAGCAGTTCCACAAAGCAAAGGCTAGCTGGAGAATTGGGCAGCTAGGAGAGTGAGCAAAAGAGAGAGAACGGCCTGGAATTAGAGAGAACAAGAGGATTCAACCTGGAGAAGATCACAAGGAGCAGAGCCCGCAAGGAGCCTCGGGATGCATGCAAGAGAGAGGGAGAGGGAGCAAAGTTAGCATCGAAATGAGTACCCGATTTTCCACCCAGCTAGCCAAATTTGCCTCGAATGATGTGCCAATAGTCTGTACATCTAATTAATGTGCCTCGGGATTGTGCCAACAATCGTACATTTTGGAAAATGGTTCGTACAACAGCTATGGGGCCTCGGGATGCATGATGGATTATCCATATAACCAATTAATCCGTGCTACAGCCTTGAATTGCGTGAAGGTGCTCACGGGGTGCAAGAGAAAATTCTGTACAGTTTGATCATGTAACATGCTCCAAGGTGCAAGGCTAGAGACAGGAGATCCAAACTAGAGAGAGAAAGTCAACACTTGGAACCACAATCCACATGCACACGTGGGACTGCCATGTGGCTCATTAAAGGCTCTAACCCCTTACCAATGACACACTTTGGTTTTTCCTTGGGCCAACTTTTTGAACACTCTAAACCTTGGCTTGGCCCTAGCATTTGGGCCTAGTGGGTGCACCTAGGAATTATTTCCTACTCCATATATCAAACCTTAGGGGTTTTCAATGTCCAAGGGTTTATTCGCACAACAAAAATCAGGTCCCCGTGACATTTGCAGGGGCATAATCTTTTATGCCATTATACTTGAATATACATTAGTTCTCGAGGCAAGGGGAGATATTTCAGTGGAGGCCTTTAATGTATGCACATGGGCCATACGAACAACGATATTGGATTTCTAGGGGGATGCTATTATGCTGCCATAGGTAGATATCAATGAAGCAGACTTAATCTATATGTTAGCAAATAGACACTTGGGGGCTTCAGTATGGGAAATATGTGCATCAGTATGATACAGCTGAGCGAAGAGGTAGAGTAGGTTTGAATTCTGCTTGCCACATGGAGGCCACAGTATGGTTGAGAATGTCTTGGGGTCGTTAGCATTCACTGCACACATCATGAGCCTCATTAGTGAGAGGGTCATAGGCAAGGATCAGAGACATAATGAAATGGAAATGAAATGACTAGAGCAATGAACCAAAATGAAAGTACTCACATGTAGGCCAAAGAGCTTGTAGCTTGATACTTGATTGATTTGACACTAGACAAGTATAACTCTTATATGGAGCACACACACACATATGAACACCTATGCATATGGGATAACTTCTAATGTGACACGTGGCATCCATAGGACATACTAGACTAGAACTCACACTAGAACACACTAGAACACACCAAACTGACTCAACTTGGCTTCATATTCTAACATCCCCCCATGAAGGCAAGGTGAGAGACTACTGGAATGGAACCAAGGACAGAACATGACAGTGACAGGACTGCTAAACTATGCAATGTATGAACTAGACATGGCACTCACAGCCAAGTGCTCCTGCGAGCCCTCCTCCCCCTCTCCGTAGCCTCTACCTTCCTCCGCCTCACCTTACGCCCTCGCCTCGCGCCCCTCGCCCCTCGCCTTGCGCCCCTCGTCGTGCGCCCCTCGCCCCTCGCCACCACGCGCTCGCCTCCGCCCTCCGCCCTCGCCTCCGCGCGCCGCCCTTCGCCCTCGCCTTCGACCTCCGCCCTCCGTCCTCGCCTTCGATCTCCTCCCCTCGCCCTCCGCCCTCCGCCCTCGCCTTCGACCTCCACCCTCGCCTTCGACCTCCGCCCTCCGCCCTCGCCCTCGCCATGCCCTCGCCACGCCCCCCCGCCCTATACCCGCCGCCTTGCCTCACCTCGCCTTCGCCTCCTCTTCTTCCGTCCCGCCCCGCCTCGCCTCGCCTCGCCTTATCCTCCTCCGTCACACCCAGGCTCCATCCCCCGTCTAACTCCCCCCCCTTTTTTGGTGGCAGCCTCTTCCTCATCGGAGATCTCGCAGTTTGTCTTGGCGGTATGGCGGCTCCCTGCCCGGAACCAGAGGCCCAGCCGGACCCTCCCTCTCCAGAAGCCTACCGCGTGATCTTGACAGAGCAACAGTCGTCTCGGGTACAACAGGTTGCCAATGACTTTGCCCTCACTTCAGTCTATGGCAGAGTCATTGGACACTCTCCCTCCAGACCAGCCATCAGGGATTGGCTTCAATCCACTCTTATGCTAGAGGACAGCCACATCGAGGAGGTGGCCCTTATGGGAAGGGGCATCTTTTGGCTTAAACTCTCCACTGCGAAAGCTGCGAGCAACCTGATTGCTGGTTCCCCCACATCTGTGGATGGAAAGATCATCATGATAGTCCCTTGGTACTGAGGATTCAGCGCAGCGGACTTTGATGCTCGTTTCCGCATACCTCGCCACCCAGTGACGCTAGTTTTTTTAGGCCTTGCTGCTGAGTTGCGGCCGATAGTCAGGGACCTGGGTTCCCACTTTGGCTAGGTGATGCATGACACTTTCGTCGACGCGATTGCTGCAGCAGGAGCTCCCAGAGTCCCTGTGGTTGTGGTAGACCCTGCGTCCCTCCCTGCAGTGATTGAGATCGTGACAGATGCTGGCAGCATTACTCAGAGCATGGTAGTCACAGGACAGCCAGGCCAGTGCCTGAGGTGTCACGGCTTTGGGCACCTGGCTGCTGCTTGTCCACGCTTCTCTAGCTCCTCTCGGCCCCCCCGCCCCCCCTCCCCCCGCAGCCCCCTCCCCCTCCCTCCGGGCAGCCACGTCAGGAAGAGCAGAGGCAGTTGGAGTCAGGTCCAGAGGTGGCTGGCGGCTGGACTGAGGTCAGAAGAAAAAGAGTAAAGAATAAGAAGACTTCTGACAAAGGCAAGGAGGCAGAGGTTACCCAGCCTGCAGCAGTGCCTCAGAGACCTGATAGGCAGTCGCCCCAGGGTCCTGGGAGAGCTTCTTCTTCGTCTGTAGCCCGCCCTCCGCAGCCTCAGGTCCCCCTCTCTTCCGATCCCCAGCTCCCTTCCACTCAGCCCCAGCCCCTACCCCAGCCGCAGTCCCCTTTTTCTGACCCGCAGCATCAACCCCCGCCTCTTCCTCTTCAGCCCCCTCCTCTTCCTCTTCAGCCCCAGTCCCAGCCCCAGCCCCAACCCCAGCCCCATCCCTCCTCCCCCGCCCCTCTCAGCTCTTCCGCAGTGTCAGCTTCACCGGTGGTTCCTCAGCCGCGTGCAGCCCCCACTCCCCCTCCTCCGCCCCCCCCGCTAGTCGCTTTCGTGGAGTCTGAGTCGCCTAACCCTCAGCCTCCTCCTCCTTCCCCACCCCAGGCAGGGCACCCTGAGACTGCACCACCCCTGGAGCAGTCTTCCTTGTTTGCTAGCCCGGCCCCCTCAGTTGCATACTCTGGCGGGTCTCAGCTCCAGGAGAGAGAGCTTCCTTGCGACTTCTACAGGTCCGGTCCCTGGGATTATTTGGATGTGGCCGACCTCGGGACCTTCCCAGCTTGCCTCGACATCAGTATCTTCCTGCTCCGTAAAGGGGCGGATGGGAAGATCGCAGCCTTGGCCCCGAGGGATGGCCCCAGCTTTGCTTTCACTTTTCTCAGCGACGGCACCGAGATTTGGACAGACGACTCGGTCTGGGAGGCTCTCAGAGAGCAGACGCACGCTCATATTTGCTCCTGGATAGGCCTGTCGGGTGGACAACTTCTCGAGACTCAGTGGTGTGAGGGTGACGTGCGCCTGCGATGGCGATGCGCCGCCAAGCGTTTCAGATTGATTGTGATCCTCAGGCCCCCTCTGTCGTGGCCCCCCCCAGGATGTCAGAGCCTGGACTCCTCAGAAACTTCGCGCCTTCTACGGGATGACTACCTCAGAGATCTCGAGTTGGCTTGAGAAAGCGTTTGTCCATGGCACCAAAGGCCTCACGCCTTTGCTAAAAGTTTTGAAGAACGGGCCGGATGACCCCGCCTCCCCCTCCAAACCCTCACAAAAGCATCAGCGCCTTCATTCCGAAATATCAACCTCTTCATCGACCTCAGCCGCGAGCAGACAGTTGTTCGCAGCCTACCAGTCCTCATCATGAGCTTACACCTTGTCTCCTGGAACGTGAACGGGTTTCATTCTTCGGCACCCGTGGTCCTAGGAAGCTCATCTTGAGACAGGAACTTCAACCAGCAGTGATTGGTCACTTGGATATACTCCTGCTCCAGGAGCATAAGCTTTCAGTGGCTCATACCCGTCGCTGCGGGAAGATCCTCCCTGGATGCTCACACTTATTGGGAGCCCTCGATCGGTGCACAGGGGAGGAGTGGCGGTGTCTGCACTTCCGTTTGCGAGTCGTTTACTCAGGGAGTTTTTGGCCATGGTACATTGATCCTAGGCCGTGCACTTTGGGTTGGCCTAGAGTTGGAGGGCTTCAAAATAGGAATCCTCAACATCTATATGCATCCACAGACCTCCGATGCAGAGCCACCTTCTGGAGGACACTCACAGAGATTCTCTTAGACATGGATTCGTAAATTGTTGGAGGTGACTTCAACAATCTGGAGACTTTGGAGGACTAGTAGGGCAGAGGACCAGAGTTTACAGGTATAGCTCAGGCAGAGCAGTCCGCTTGGGACTCCTTTCTCTTTGCGACAGGAGGTAGGAACAGCTGGAGAGACCCGTCCTTCCGCCGATGGCACGGGAGCTCGGACTTCTCATGGGGCTTCCGCAGGGAAGGGGGCAGACTCTTGGAGAGACTGGACAGATTTTATGTCAGTGATTGGGCCATCAGCAGAGGTGGTCAGGTGGGTGTAGTGCCAGGGACGACACTCTCCGACCATGTGCCAGTGCTCTTATCACTAGACTCGGCAGCTCAGTCCCTTCCTCCCCATTCGTGCAGGATTCCTGATTCCATCTTCTCTAGGGAGGAGATGCGCAGTAGCATCGGTAGCCTTTGGGATAGAGATTGGGGCGAGTGCGTGAATCTGATAGAGTCGGTGGCGCAGGGAAGGGGGCAGACTCTTGGAGAGACTGGACAGATTTTATGTCAGTGATTGGGCCATCAGCAGAGGTGGTCAGGTGGGTGTAGTGCCAGGGACGACACTCTCGGACCATGCGCCAGTGCTCTTATCACTAGACTCGGCAGCTCAGTCCCTTCCTCCCCATTCGTGCAGGATTCCTGATTCCATCTTCTCTAGGGAGGAGATGCGCAGTAGCATCGGTAGCCTTTGGGACAGAGATTGGGGCGAGTGCGTGAATCTGATAGAGTCGGTGGCGCAGGCTCTGCAGGAGTCTAGCTAGATTTGCCAGTTCGCAGCCCTTCAGGTTCGCCAGGAGTGGTGGGGCAGAGAGAGAGCTCTTCGTAGGGACCTCGCCTCCATTCAACGACTCCAGCAGGCAGCTCCGGGTTTGGAGGAGCTTCGGATCCAGGCCCTTCGAGCCAGAGCCCTTCTTGAGGAGACTCTCCAGCGTCGCTCAGAGTTTTCTTATCACGCCTCCCTCTCCTACTGGGCTTGGAAGGGCGACCGGATGAGCAAAGAGTTCTTCAGGACGCATGGCCAGAGGGCAGCAGGTGACCAGCTCCGGAGTCTCAGGACAGCGGAGGGGCACATCATTACCGACCAGGAAGAGGTCTTGGGGTTGGCTACCGACTTCTACAGGACTCTTTTCCTGTAGGAGCAGCTTGCCCCCCGTACTAGACACTCCCGCGAGGAGGTGTGGAGGCACATTCCAGCCCTTGTTCAGCCCAACATGCAGACGACGTTGATGGCACCATTCACCACTGTCGAGATGCAGGAGGCCTTGATGGCCATCGATGGGCAGAAATGCCCCGGCGAGGATGGGCTTTCTCGCGCTTTCTTCACCTCTTTCTGGGATCAGATCCATCAGCCCCTCCTAGCAGCCCTCCAGAGAATTTTCAGCAGCGGACATATGCCAGAGAGCCTCTCTTCGGGATTGATTTGCCTCATCCCGAAGGGAGGAGATCGACAGGAGATCCGTCAGTGGCGCCCGATCACTCTCCTCACCACTGCCTATAAAATCCTTGCCAAGATGATCAGCACTTCCTGACCTCTCTTCGGGATTGATTTGCCTCATCCCGAAGGGAGGAGATCGACAAGAGATCCGTCAGTGGCGCCCGATCACTCTCCTCACCACTGCCTATAAAATCCTTGCCAAGATGATCAGCGCCAGAGTTCGGCCACTACTTCCTGACCTCATTCATGACACTCAGACAGGCTTTGTCCAGGATCGCAGTATCTTGGATAATGTCTTCACCTTCTCAGAGGCGACGGAGTGGGCTCAGCACAGCGGGTCGCACTTAGCCATCCTACTTCTCGACTTTGAGAAGGCCTACGATTGAGTGGACTGGTCCTTCCTGGAGGGTACTTTGGAGAGACTTGGATTCCCAGTAGGATGGATTCAGGGTATCTCAGCGTTATACAGGACAGCTTCCAGCAGGGTCATCATCGGCGGCAGGATGGGAGAGCGATTTCGATTAGAGAGATCAGTGCGTCAGGGTTGCCCCCTCGCTCCTTACTTGTTTCTCTTCTTCGCCGAGGCGATGAAATACTATCTTTGGGCGAGGTCGACAGGGATCCGGGGTGTTCGCCTTCCCATCAGGGAGGACACGGAGCTCCTAGACTCGGAGTATGTAGATGACAGCGCTGTATGTTCAGGATGATGAGATGATGCTGGAGAGGGTGAGGCTGGCCTTAGAGGTCTTCTGCTCTGCAGCCGGTGCGAAAATCAACTGGAATAAATCAGTTGATTTTCTCACAAACCCTGGGGCATGCTCACAGTGGGGGAGGTTTTTGGGTTTCAGATGGATCCCGCGGGGGCAGACTGCCAGATATCTCGGCTTTCAGTTCGGCCTGGACATCACGCCAGCTCAGCAGTTTCTCCCTGTGCTAGATTCCATACGATGGAAGCTGGCTTTCTGGAGCACTGCTAAGCTCTCTGTTGCAGGTCGTGCTCTTGTAGTCAACCAGGTTCTCCTGGCCACGGCCTGGTATGTGGCCTCTTGTTTGTGCTTCTCGAGATCCTGCGTGGCACAGCTCAGGAGGATGGTCCGCAATTTCCTGTGGTCTGGGGGGGATGGTCTCAGAGATACCAGAGCCAAGGTAGCCTGGCAGACAGTCATTCTTCCGCAGGCTGAGGGTGGCTTGGGGGTCATTGATCCTGAGCTTCAGAGTCAGGCCCTGCTGAGCAAGTTAGTTATCCGCGGTTTGATCCCGGGGGGGCAAACGTGGAAGATGTTACTTCAGTAGGGGATTAGTTCTTGCGTCCCGCGCCAAGGTGGAGAGTGGCTACCGTCCATCCGGTGGATCTTCACCTCTGCACCGCTTACTCACCCCCGCTCCCCGCTCATTCGTAGCCTTCTCACGGTTTGGAGGCGACTTCGTCTCAGTCTCCTCCAGTCCCCTCCTAGCAGTCAGGAGGAGATCGACCGCCAGCCGCTCATCTGGAACGATCAGGTCAGAGATACCTTGGGCCGTCAGCTGGGGGAGAGGTCACATATCCCGTGGGATGGCTGGATGCGGGGGCCAGCTCGGTCCCTTCGAGTTTGGAGGGACACTTACAGACACTTGGAGACCGTTGCTCTAGCAGCCGCAGTCGGAGGTGTCCGTGGAGCTCAGGCGAGACACACAGAGAGACGGAGCGATTCCTGCCAGTTGGTTGGTTCCACCCACTCGAGATTCAGATCCTCATGCCTGGTGATGCCCGTTGGCTTGGACAGTTCACCCCCCGTGGCATCCCACTGGTGGTTGCAGGCCGGCTGGACGACACCTCTGTATCCTTCTTCGCGGTTTTGGGGGACGGCCGACTCAGGAGAGAGGGTGTGCTCATCGACCCCCTTCTCTCGTGGCAGAGGGTTCGTGTCGTAGGCCTTGTGGGGAAGGTTTGGCAGATCGATCCTAGTATTGAGCAGGATCAGCTGCAGTTATGGCGCCTCTGGCTTTGGGAGGGGCGGGCCCTGTCAGAGGTTGATTGGGACCCAGGTGAGTGGAGATGGCCAGAGGTTGTGGCAAGCCAGGGGCCGACCCCTTTCTTCGCTTACAGCACGACATTGGGTAGGAGAGTTCTCGGGAGGATGCAGAGCCGCCCGCCCACCCAACGGCCCAGTTGGTATGCTCAGGGTATCTCCAGGCTATTTTTGCAGGCCTTCTGGAAGGCCTTGTGGGAGAGCTGGCGGCCGCGGAAGATTTCCTACTGCCTTTGGCTACTCACCCACAAGGGTCTTCCAGTGGGGAGCTGGTTGGGGCAGATTGGTCAGGATGGACTTTGTCAGATTTGTCATGAGGACGAGGAGTCACCAAAGCACTGCCTGTGGAGCTGTACTCGTGCCCAGGACGTGTGGAGGTGGGCCTTCGGGATCCTCACTCACGCAGCACCGGAGTTAGGTTTGATCACCTGGGGCGCGTTCTGTTGGTGCAGCACCACACCTGGCTATCATCAGTTGTTCGAGGCAGGCCCGCAGGACCCCATGTTCCTTATCACACAGGGGACTTGGGGGCCGCTTGAGGGCATCCCGCAGCACTTGGCAGAGGCGGACACAGGATCTCAGGAGAGGCAGCCAGTCTGGGAGATTATTAGCAGCATCGTCGGTTGGCACACCCGGACCTCGCGCTGCGCGCAGATCCTCGGTGGTACCTCTCTTTCGACTGCCCAGGTCATGGCCGACATCTGGAGCGAGATTATCCACACACTCAGAGGCCAGTGGGACGAGATACAAGGGGATTCCCGGGCTGGCCGGGAGAAGCGGAGACGTTTCCTCCGAGATTGGGATACACAGGGCCTCTTCTTCGAGCATACTTCTCAGGGCCTTCAGTGGCGCTATTCACCGCCTCTCTGGCTGTTTATTCACACCCGCTTGATCCCTCCGTGAGAGAGAGCTTTTTGTTTCCACTTAGGGCTGCGTCCGATTTGTGAACGCAGCCCCGTCAGCTGCAAAACTGACCCCATGTATCTTGTTTTTCCAAAGTAATATAATCAGCACTGTTTTTTCGGCAAAAAAAATGAACTAGACATGGCTCCCATGCCAACTCAGAGGCTGAAGTTTGAGCATGGTTCAGAGGTCGGATTGAGCACTCACATGCTTTACATCCCAAACATGACTCAAAGGCTAATGGCTCAGCATGGATGCATGAACAACTTAGAGGTCTAGAAGACCAATGCACCAACATCCTGGAACTCATATGCCAGGCCTGATAACTAGACCCTATCACTACCAATATATGGCTCCCATAGTACATCCCCCTCGACTTCAGGGACTAACTAGGAACATGGAGTCACACACCAAGCATGTAAGAGAAAATACATTATTTTAGGAGGACTACTCAAGGCAGAGAACCTTTAACTATATAAAAATATATAAAAGATTTCATTCGTTTTATGCATAGCAAGGGCAGAGATCCCATGAGCCCGAAATAGCTATTGCACAAGAGTGTGGACATCCTAATGCAAAGAGGTATGTCGGTGAAGAACCAGGCGAGAATGCCCTCGAATGATGTGTCAATGAAGGCCATAGGAGCAGCTACCAAGGGAGATCACGTCATGACTCTCAATGTGCTGATTGGAGAGTCACCAAATGCTCAAGGGAGCTTCCCAGTTGAAGATGCAAATCATGGGCTGCTCAAATCCGATCCGTGAGCACCAATGGGAAGCTTGAATGAAGGCAGTAAGAGAGGCAATCTATGGTGGAATCACGAGCAAGTTTTGGTGTGGATTTCGAGGGCAGGAGCAGCAGCAATAGACGGCATCAGATGGCGCAGCAATCGAGGTGGTCACCGAAGTGTACCGAGATCAGAGAAATGATATTTGACTGTTCGGGACAGTCAAATGTCGCAATGTTGCAATGTCAGAGATGACGAGGTGTGAAAAGAGTTTTCCTCGCTGTTAGAAGTCTCAAGTCAATGTACTGGAGTGTTGGTACACTCGAGATGACTTGTGGGTAAGCTTTGGAAGCTCAAATCACTGTTGGAGGCCACAGGAGTCCAAATCTGAGAAAAAAATAGCCCAAAACTGCTCGGAATCGTCTTTTGACAAGTTGTATGGACTCCTGGCACTGTCGTGCATCCACCTGCAGAGGTCCGTATAGGCGTACGTAAAAGAGTATGGACAAAAAAGTTGAATTTGTTTTTTCTCGAAATGGTGCGGGACAAGGTTGTTTATGTTTGGACAGTGCCAAAATGTCCTACCTTAGAGGAGAGGGGAGCTTCCATTTGCAGGCTTCTCTCATCCTGTAGATAGAGCAAGAAGAAGGTAGGAAGGGAGGCTCTAATACCACATGAAGGCACATGGTGGAGAGGGAGAGAGAGAGAGGGTAGGCTAGGGAGAGAGGAAGTGATACTCAAAGAGAGACACAATGAAATGGAAATGAAATGAGTAGAGCAATGAACCAAAATGAAAGTACTCGCTTGTAGACCAAAGAGCTTGTAGCTTGATACTTGATTGATTTGACACTAGACAAGTACAACTCTTATATAGAGCACACACACACATATGAACACCTATGCATATGGGATAACTCCCAATGTGACACGTGGCATCCATTGGACATACTAGACTAGAACTCAAACTAGAACACACTAGAGCACACCAAACTGACTGAACTCGCCTTCATCTTCTAACATCCCCCCATGATGGCAAGGTGAGAGACTACTGGAATGTAACCAAGGATAGAACATGACAGTGACAGGACTACTAAACTGTGCAATGTATGAGCTAGACATGGCTCCCATGCCAACTCAGAGGCTGAAGTCTGAGCATGGTTCAGAGGTCTGATTGAGCACTCACATGGCTTTACATCCCAAACATGACTCAGAGGCTAATGTCTCAGCGTGGATGCATGAACAACTCAAAGGTCTAGAAGACCAATGCACCAACATCTTGGAACTCATATGCCAGGCATGATAACTAGACCCTATCACTACCAATATATGGCTCCCACAGTACATCCCCCTCTTGACTCTAGGGACTAACTAGGAACATGGAGTCACACACCAAACATATAACATTTTAGGAGGACTATCCAAGGCATAGGACCTACTTCAAACATTCCTTTTAGAGGACTACTCAAGGCAGAGAACCTTTAACTCTAACATATAAAAAAGCATAAAAGATTTCATTCATTTTATGCATAGCAAGGGCAGAGAACCCATGAGCCCGAAGTAGCTACCGCACAAGAGTGTGCACATCCTGATGCAAAGAGGTATGTCGGTGAAGAACTAGACAAGGATGCCCTCGAATGATGCATCAATGAAGGCCATAGGAGCAGCCACCAAGGGAGATCACATCATGACTCAATGTGTTGATCGAAGACTCACCAAATGCTCAAGGGAGCTTCCCAGTTGAAGACGCAAATCGTGGGCCGCTCAAATCAAATCCGTGAGCACCAACGGGAAGCTCGAATGAAGGCGGTAAGAGAGGCAATCTATGGTGAAATCACGAGCAAGTTTTGGCATGGATTTCGAGGGCAAGAGCAGTAGCAGTAGACGGCATCGGATGGCGCAGCAATCGAGGCGGTCACCAAAGTGTACCGAGATCAGAGAAATGAAATTTGACTGTTCGGGACAGTCAAACTCTGCAATGTTGCAAATTTTTATTTTTTTTTCAAGAAATATTCTTCTATTAAATAAGAGAAAAAACCCGCGAGAGCAAGCTCTAAGCGGAATACATCATGAAATCATGAGGATAAATAAACCCCCTCAAAGTGAGGTGGAAAACAACCAAGGCTGAGGCTGAAAGTGCCACCTCAACCCTATAGGAGTCTCAGAGAAGAAAGGAGAATCCTTCCATTCCCTAAAGAAAGAAGCCCTCCTAGCTGAGGCTGCACGGGAGTCTCCCTGCATACTCGTCCATACGGCCATCAAAGTATGTATGGTGTTTGTCCAGATACTAGCCAATGTGTGCGAGGGATGAACCCGAGTTCCCTCCAATGCCTCTGCGCATCTGGCTCTCTAGATATGCCAGGATGCTATGCTTGCTAGAATCTCCCAAGAGGTATCCACAGAGGCATGTACAGCTGCAAAAGGAAGGTGTGGTATCACATCTTACGAACAGGACTCAACTTGAAGACGTCAAATCGAAATGGCCCGAGAGGAGTCAAGTCTCTCATAGAATACCTGAGGCCCCGTAAGAGAAAGCCAAGCCACTGAGCCCCATGTCATAAAGAATGGGGAGTGGGCAAAGTGACTGAAAATTCTGGCTACCCCCATCCAAATCATCCTCGCCTGTCTGCAATCCCATAAGCAATGCTGAATAGTCTCCAAAGCAGAGAGGCAATGAGGGCAAGTAGGGTGGGCCCGAACCTGGATCTCCAAAGGTTCACTGCAATCCCACCATGGATAGAAAGCCAAAAGAAGAGAGTGATCTTTCTATTCCTGTGGGATTTCTAGAGTCTCTTCCAGAAGCACCTTTGCAAATCTGCAGTGATATCAAATGTCTCCTAGTGAGAAACTCTGGAAGGTCTCCAACCTCTACTACTGAGCTGGAATCTCCGGGCATTACTGACCATGTAACAAAAGAAGGGGATGCTCTTCTCTCGATGCCCTACGTCAATCCACTCCCACTCTCGAGGGTCCCACTGCAAACACCTGATAGGAACTCCCCCATAGAGCCAAAGCCTCCAAGATCCGGTGGAGAGTAGCCGGGGGTCTGGATCGAGGAACCACTCTGAATCTGGAATCTCCTGGCATTATTGATCGTGTAACAAAAGAAGGCGATGCTCTTCTCTCGATGCCCTGCGTCAATCCACTCCCACTCTCCAGGGTCCCACTGCAAATACCTAATAGGAACTCCCCCGTAGAGCCAAAGCCTCCAAGATCCGGTGGAGAGTAGCCGGGGGCCTGGGTCGAGGAACCACTCTGAATCTGATCCCTGTACCAAAGCCCTACAACCCTGATAGGCTGAAAAGCAAACTCAAGCAAGATGTCCTCTGTGGACCTGAGCAATCTACCACCATCATGCACACTAAAAACTAAATCATCCACCAAGATGCTTGCAGGGAGACTCTTTGCAGCCTGTGAAGCATTGGAGCCAAGTCAAAGGCCTTAGAGAGATTGGCGGCGGAAGTTTGGCGGTGGCTGGAGCTGAAGTTCGCACTGGAGAGGAGATGGCCTTAGAGCCTTGTATGCAGGAGCCGAGCCAAATGGAGAGAGTCGGGCTGCACGTGCTAGGGGCAAGATCCAGCTTGGTTGAGCTCCAAAAAAGGAGCTTCCTCTTGATGCTCTCCAACATGGGAGCAAACTGCTGCGTGGAAGAAATATCCAAGCGGACTTGGCAGCCCAAATAGCTGATAGGCACACCCCTCTGAGCCCAAGTGAATCCTATGTCAAGCCCCCAAACTGGAGTGTCCTCATCACTGATCCAAAAGCCATTGGATTTATGCCAATTTATCTGTGCCCCCGCCGCCAAGCAAAATAAATCCAATGCTATCCTGAAAGAAGTGAGCGTTTGTGTGTGGCATCCAAGTAAACTGTTGTGTCATCTGCCAACTCACTGTCAAGTAGCTCCTCTTCCCTTTTGATGGGAAGTCTCAGCCCAAAAATGTCAGCTTGAAATCTAACATAGATACGCATAGCTTCAGCCACGAACAAAAAAAGAAAAGGAGCAAGGGGGCATCCCTGACGGATTGATCTAGAAATCTGAAATCTCTCACCCCTTACCCCACTAATAAGTACCTGGCTGTGGGCTGATCTGTACAAAGAGGAAACACCTTTGATCCAAGCATCAGTAAAGCCAAAATGTAGAAGGGTGCCCTCCAAAAAACCCCAATCTACTTTGTCATAAGCTTTCTCAAAATCCAAGAGTAGAATGGCTAGATTCTGGCCACTCTGCATGGCCCACTCTGAAGCTTCCCAAAAAGAGAAAATGTGGGCTGATCTGTACAAAGAGGAAACACCTCTGATCCAAGCATCAGTAAAGCCAAAATGTAGAAGGGTGCCCTCCAAAAAACCCCAATCTACTCTGTCATAAGCTTTCTCAAAATCCAAGAGTAGAATGGCTAGATTCTGGCCACTCTGCATGGCCCACTCTGAAGCTTCCCAAAAAGAGAAAATGTTTTTAAAAATACTTCTGCCATGCACAAATCCCGTCTGAGTGTCATGAATAAGATCTGAGAGAAGGGGCTGCAATCGGAGGCTGATTGCCTTGGCCAGAATCTTGTAACATGTCCCCAAAAGTGTGATAGGCCTCCACTGGGACTAAATTTCTGCAACCTCCTTTCGGGATAAGGTGAATGAGACCCTCTGTGAGCGTCCCAAGCATCTCACCAGAGTCCCAAATGCCCTGCAGGGCTGACGTAATGTAGTCTCCAATCATATCCCAAAATGCAATGAAAAAAGAAGGGTGAGACCATCCGAACCTGGGTACTTGGCCCTTGTGAAGGGCTGAAAGTGCAGTCTCTGTGTTGGTGAAAGGTGCATTAAGCAAAACATGCATATCCGGTTTCACCACCAAGGGGATGCTCTGCCAAATAACCTGTCTAGCATCCTCTCTATGCCGTGTGTCAAGATCTGCAGTAAGAAGGGCGGCATAAAAATCTGAAGCTATGCGCATGACATCATTTGGATCTGTCTGTAAAACCCCATGTGATTCAATAAGCTGGGATACACTCTCTCTACTATTTCTAGGGCCAAGAGTAGAGAAAAAGTCCTTGTTGACTCTGCCACCCATCTGAATCAAAAAGGACTCCCGTGCATGAAAGGCATACTCTGCTCTTTGATCAAGCAATATCTACTGATTGAGCCCTTGCTGCAGCAAGGCGCTCCTGAATCCAAGCATCTGAAGGCCGTTTCTGCTCTTTCCTCTGCAAAGTTGCCAACTGCTGGGGAACATCAATCTCACGTCTAAGAATATCTCGTCTCCTGGAACAAGCAACTGAGTGGTAGAAGTCGCTAATAGCAGAAAGGGCAGCAGCTACATGTGACGGATATGGCTGCCCACCCTGGACATGAGAAATCCATATCTGCAAGGCTGCCTCTGTAAAGTCCTCCTCTGTGTACAAGGCATTTGGAATCAATGTCGCAATGTTGGAGATGACGAGATGTGAAAAGAGTATTCCCCGCATACAGATGCCTCAAGTCAATATAGTGGAGTGTTGGTACAGTCGAAATGACTTGTGGGTAAGCTCGGGAAGCTCAAATCACTGTTGGAGGTCACTGAAGTCCAAATCTAAGCAAAAAATAGCCTAAAACTGCTTGGAATTGCCGTTTGACAAGTCGTACGGACTCGTGGCACTGTCGTGCATCCGCTTGCAAAGGTCTGTACGGGCGTACGAAATGGTGCGGGATAGGGTCATTTATGTTTGGACAGTGCGAAAATGTCAAAAAACGTCGAAATCGACCTCAAAAGGTAAAAAGACAGCCGTTGGGCTGCTCCAAAACAAGTTTCTGGCGACCAACTGACGAGGAATGTCCGCCAATGCTAAGGAAGACCAGGAGGAATCACTAGGACACCGGAGTACTTGATGGCGAGGAACCATGGCGAGGCTAAGTGAAAGGAGGCTCTACCTTAGAGGAGAGGGGAGCTTCCATTTGTGGGCTTCTCTCATCCTCTAGATAGAGCAAGAAGGTAGGAAGGGAGGATCTGATACCACATGAAGGCACATAACTCACACTAGAACACACTAGAACACACTAAACTGACTCAACTTGGCTTCATATTCTAACATCCTGATCTCCCCCCCAAGCTTGAGACGTGTGGAGCTGGAGAAGATCTAGCCGTAAGATACGGTTAATCTCATCTCCTAGAATCGGCTCAAGGAGTGCATCCAAACTATACTGAAAGGGGGGGAGCCTGTCCATCTGAATCCCATGTTTGGCAAACCATGTGGATTTACGTGCATACCATGTGTGTGCCCCACCCTCAGCTAGTCGTCTGGATGACTCCAGAGCTAGCGTCTGTAGTCTCCAATGAGGTAAGTCCTAGACTCTATGGAAGAAAGTCATTGTCTGAAAGATGGCATTAATCTGTAGTGGTGTCATGGCAAACTGTGCAACACCTCTAGGGCCTCCGAGTGTCTCTATAGCCGCTCCGTTGAGGATGAGCTAAGGAGTATGTCATCAGCGTATAGCAATACTTGTATCATGGGATCGGCCAGTAGTGATCCTTCGCCTCCTAGGCGGTCTATGAAAGAGGTGATCTCATCAATGTACAGCCCAGAGAGTGTGCCCAGAGAGTGTCGGTGAGAGGGGGCAACCCTGCTTCACTCCGATCGTACTCTCGATCCAATCCGATAGGCCACCTGGTTCTGCGAACTCGGCCTCTGGCTGACTCATATAGGCTCATCAACCCCCATATCAGTGTCTTTGGAATCTGCAGCTCTTGTAACTTCTAAGTTCCTGATCATGTGGGATCGTGGGACGGTGTCAAAGGCCTTCCGAAAGTCTACAAAGCATGTATAGACTTTCTGGTGTCTGGACCTCACCTCCTCAATGATAATCCTCAGAGTGAAGATGTGATCTAGGGTAGAGTGTTGTCTTCGGAATCTCGCCTGTCCTAGTGCCCGCTGCCCCCCCGATCCTCTGTATGACTGTTGGGTTCCTTCTCTAGAACTGATCCATAAACCTTGGCCAATCATAAGGGTTGGATAGTTCCCTATCTCCATAGGGTCCTCGGCTTTGTGTATCGGTACAATAGTGGTGGTACTCCAAGAAGGTGGAAATCTGTGAGAAACAGCCCAGTTGAACATCTGTGCTAGGACGAGTGTGCAAAGTGCTCACACTGGACATGAGAAATCCATATCTGCAAGGCTGCCTCTGTAAAGTCCTCCTCTGTGTACAAGGCATTTGGAATCAATGTCGCAATGTTGGAGATGACGAGATGTGAAAAGAGTATTCCCCGCATACAGATGCCTCAAGTCAATATAGTGGAGTGTTGGTACAGTCGAAATGACTTGTGGGTAAGCTCGGGAAGCTCAAATCACTGTTGGAGGTCACCGGAGTCCAAATCTGAGCAAAAAATAGCCTAAAACTGCTTGGAATTGCCGTTTGACAAGTCGTACGGACTCGTGGCACTGTCGTGCATCCGCTTGCAAAGGTCTGTACGGGCGTACGAAATGGTGCGGGATAGGGTCATTTATGTTTGGACAGTGCGAAAATGTCAAAAAACGTCGAAATCGACCTCAAAAGGTAAAAAGACAGCCGTTGGGCTGCTCCAAAACAAGTTTCTGGCGACCAACTGACGAGGAATGTCCGCCAATGCTAAGGAAGACCAGGAGGAATCACTAGGACACCGGAGTACTTGATGGCGAGGAACCATGGCGAGGCTAAGTGAAAGGAGGCTCTACCTTAGAGGAGAGGGGAGCTTCCATTTGTGGGCTTCTCTCATCCTCTAGATAGAGCAAGAAGGTAGGAAGGGAGGATCTGATACCACATGAAGGCACATAACTCACACTAGAACACACTAGAACACACTAAACTGACTCAACTTGGCTTCATATTCTAACATCCTGATCTCCCCCCCAAGCTTGAGACGTGTGGAGCTGGAGAAGATCTAGCCGTAAGATACGGTTAATCTCATCTCCTAGGATCCGCTCAAGGAGTGCATCCAAACTATGCTGAAAGGGGGGGAGCCTGTCCATCTGAATCCCATGTTTGGCAAACCATGTGGATATGCGTGCATACCATGTGTGTGCCCCACCCTCAGCTAGTCGTCTGGATGACTCCAGAGCTAGCGTCTGTAGTCTCCAATGAGGTAAGTCCTAGACTCTATGGAAGAAAGTCATTGTCTGAAAGATGGCATCAATCTGTAGTGGTGTCATGGCAAACTGTGCAACACCTCTAGGGCCTCCAAGTGTCTCTATAGCCGCTCCGCTGAGGATGAGCTAAGGACTATGTCATCAGCGTATAGCAATATTTGTATCATGGGATCGGCCAGTAGTGATCCTTCGCCTCCTAGGCGGTCTATGAAAGAGGTGATCTCATCAATGTACAGCCCAGAGAGTGTCGGTGAGAGGGGGCAACCCTGCTTCACTCCGATCGTACTCTCGATCCAATCCGATAGGCCACCTGGTTCTGCGAACTCGGCCTCTGGCTGACTCATATAGGCTCATCAACCCCCATATCAGTGTCTTTGGAATCTGCAGCTCTTGTAACTTCCAAGTTCCTGATCATGTGGGATCGTGGGACAGTGTCAAAGGCCTTCCGAAAGTCTACAAAGCATGTATAGACTTTCTGGTGTCTGGACCTCACCTCCTCAATGATAATCCTCAGAGTGAAGATGTGATCTAGGGTAGAGTGTTGTCTTCGGAATCTCGCCTGTCCTAGTGCCCGCTGCCCCCGATCCTCTGTATGACTGTTGGGTTCCTTCTCTAGAACTGATCCATAAATCTTGGCCAAACTGTGGCCAATCATAAGGGTTCGATAGTTCCCTATCTCCATAGGGTCCTCGGCTTTGTGTATCGGTACAATAGTGGTGGTACTCCAAGAAGGTGGAAATCTGTGAGAAACAGCCCAGTTGAACATCTGTGCTAGGACGAGTGTGCAGAGTGCTCACAGTACGGAGGCCCTTGTGGTCCTATGCTCTTTGATTGTGTAGATGGCGAAGTGCAGCCCGAAGATTTTGTGTGGTGAATAGATGACAAGTGGTGGGCCTAGGCGTGGAGGACATATTCGGCGGTGTCTACATATGGGCATTATAAAGGGAGCATGCGTACGTTGATAGGACAAAACTTGTATCAAGTTTTTGAGCACTGTATATAGCTGTGGGTAGGCACATAGTTGTACACATCTAGGGCAGGTGTGGGCTTTTGGCATTTGTGGATTTTTCTGTATGACTGTTGGGTTCCTTCTCTAGAACTGATCCATAAATCTTGGCCAAACTGTGGCCAATCATAAGGGGTCGATAGTTCCCTATCTCCATAGGGTCCTCGGCTTTGTGTATCGGTACAATAGTGGTGGTACTCCGAGAAGGTGGAAATCTGTGAGAAACAGCCCATTTGAACATCTGTGCTAGGACGAGTGTGCAGAGTGCTCACAGTACGGAGGCCCTTGTGGTCCTATGCTCTTTGATTGTGTAGACGGCGAAGTGCAGCCCGAAGATTTTGTGTGGTGAATAGATGACAAGTGGTGGGCCTAGGCGTGGAGGACATATTCGGCGGTGTCTACATATGGGCATTATAAAGGGAGCATGCATACGTTGATAGGACAAAACTTGTATCAAGTTTTTGAGCACTGTATATAGCTGTGGGTAGGCACATAGTCGTACACATCTAGGGCAGGTGTGGGCTTTTGGCATTTGTGGATTTTTCTTTCATAAGCATGATGGACTAATGTATAGTTTTTTGAGACAATAAAGTATGTTTTGCAGGGACTTCATGGGAAATGATGAAATGCAATGTGGTTGTACCAGACTTCCAGAGCAAGGGTGTCCAGTACATAATTCCTGGTTGTCTTTCCTTTTTTTTCCTTATCAACGTGTGCTACACATCTGGGTTAGAAATGGGGATAGGTGGCTTCCCCTTTGATAGAAATCCCCATCCACTGGTCGGGTCTCCTCCTCGGAACGATCTGACAATCTCATCCATCCTATGTGTGAGGAAAGCCCGTCTCTTATGGTGCGTCAGTCGTCAATAGTTCCTTTGTGCCTCAAGTGGTGTCAGATGAATCAAAGCCTATTGGTGTGTGAAGTGGGCTCTCACCTCTCTGCACTCGTCGTCGAACCAAGGGTTTTGAGGCATTTTCCCATCCCTGGCCTAGCCGAATCAGGTCATGGGAAAAGATCTGATGGAAGCATCCTGTACCACTGAGACAAGGGTGTCGGAGGCATTGATGAGGTCTATGTCATAGATGACTCATAGATACTGGGTCAAGAGCACGGTCAAAGTGGATCTAAGTGTGTGGGGGCATGGGGGGAGCTCTCCCTATGGCTAGTATGGTGGTGGCAATATGGAAGGCCAAGTATGAGTGATCAGCTCCAAGTAGGGGGGGAGTATGGCAAAGTCGTGTATCCGTGAGACAAAGTCTAGTGGGCCTAGTAGATAGTCCACTGTACTAGATCCACCACCATGTGGGAAGCAAGTGAGTCTCCCAGAAGATGGCCATCTGTGAAGGCCATTAAAGATGATTAGGTTGTGGATTGCCCCCAGCTCAAGCAGATGTCATCCATATCCTATCACCTGTGGGGTATCTGCATCTAGTTCCAGGACTATGTGTGGGTCTCTGTCATCCTCTGAGAAGTCAAGGAGGCCCACTTGTCTATTTCCTGTCCGTGCATCGAAGTTCCCCAGCAAGAGAGTGTGTCCTTGTCTAGAAAACTCCGTGATGTCATCATGGATCACTTCATATGGGCTGTGTCCATCTGTCGTGACCTCTCGTGCATAGGATGACGTGTTTGGAGGAAAGTAGCACACTACAATGAAGATAGGCCGAGCATCTAGGAGCTGAACTCATATCCACATGTGTCGTGCATGCTCCTCTCTCCCAACCATCGATATGAGAGAAGAAGGGAAGAGGGAATGGAAGATGAAGTAATACGGTAGAGAGAGAGAGAAGAAGAAGAATGTATTACCGTCCTCTGGGGGCCGAGAAACCGACCCATGGGACCCATGAAAATCACAATACAAGTGTCTCCCTTCTTTTATGGAAGGGGTAGGAAAACAACTATTCTGAAATACATTGAGTAATACAACATTCCCGATATTGAAGAATCTTGGCAATAAAATTGCCCAGAGTGGCTATATGGGTATGTGAAAGCAAGCTTGCGAGGGTGTCGTGTTCCTTTGTAATGTTGTTAAAGTCCCTCCTTATGCATGCATATCGTGGGCATGTAAGGAGGACATGTGCCTCTGTCTCTACTTGTTCTTGGTCACATAACTTGCAAAATCTTTGTTCCCTTGAGACATCTCCCCAAGCACCTTTCTCTACCTCCAAAGTGTGTGATCGGGTGCGGATGAGTGCAATACTTCTTCTTGCATTTGCAGGTATGGGTATAGTTATGTACTTTTGTGCATTATCTTCCTCCTTGGAGTAGGTGTCCCAATAGATGGGATTGATATGTGTACAATAGTACTCATACTTAGAGAGAGAGAGAGAGAGAGAGAGAGTTTATTAAAAGTCTTCGGAAGACCAAAGGGTCTATGAGATTAAAAGAAACTGATACAATGATTTGAAGGGTGGAGCCGCTAAGCAAGCATCGATACCCATGACTAATACAAAGGAAAATCCATAATCCTGAACATAACAACGTCTATAGATAGAGGGAGAACTCTTCGAGCCCTTGAAGTGGGAGCTAGTGGGGGCATCAACCTTGGGAGGGGGGGGGGGGGGTTCGATGTGTGAGGCTGATGTGGTGGCATAGAGCATGTGATAGATCGCTAGGTGATAGATCGCTACGGATTGTCGATGTGTGTGGTCCGTTGTGGTCTCCTGGCAATAGCCCTATGGCGGCAAACAAGTACCGTTTGTAGGCCATTCTATGGGCTATCCATAGGTGCCACTTATTCCTTGGTATGTGCCTTGTAGGCCTAGGTATAGTCAGTCAGGACTATTGGTACAGTTAGTACATGTACCACCTAGGGCATTTGCCCTAGGGTTTTGTCATATTAGCTCTCTCTTGAGCCCCCATTCATTGTAGCAGCATTTTCAATACAGCAGCTAGTTTTTTGCCTTCTCTCAGCTTACATTGTCTGCCATAGCCAACAGTGGTATCAGAGCAGGTTGGGAATTCATTCCCCCAGCCATTGACAGCTTTCCCAAGCTGTTTGGCAGCCTCTGGAGCCCTCATTCCTACTGGTCTTGCTGGTTTCTACATACCCATGAGTGTTTGAGGCCTCTCCAAGCACTTCTGTCGTGAAAATCCTGATTTTGACGTGAGAAGATCGCATTTTGGGCAGCTACCACGAAGGAAGGTGCATTTCTGCTGCATTTTCAAATCTGCATTTAATGCAGTGCAGAGCAATGTCTGTACGAACCTATTTTGCCCACACGTGTGACCTGTACAGCTGTTTTCGGGACTAATAGGCTCATTAAATCGCCGTATGGACAACTAACAGGCTCATAATTAGCTGTACGGCTGTTTTGGGAACTGAAAGCCTCATTAAATCGCCATACGGACAACTGACAGGCTCATAATTAGCTGTACGGACTGGGCATTTGGCATTTGTTTGAGGTCATTTTCACCATCGAATCTCAGCTTTGGAGCTTGCTAAGGCATTTTTGGAGCAACTCTCTCTCTCTCTACCTTAGTGTTTGGGCCTTGTTAATGCACTCTGCTGCATTGAAGGTCATACATTTCAGCTTTTGAGACTTGTTATTGCACTCTTGTAGTGAAAGCCTTGAGGCTTGTGCAGTCACTAGTTCTTGCAGTTGAGAGTTGCATCTCTCCTTTGCCTTTGTCCATTGTGATACTGCTTCTCTATTTGCATCAATGGCTACCAACAAAGATTACCTTTTTGTGTTGCCAAGAGTTTATGGCATATTGTTTTAGGTTCTGAGGCTAGGCCTATATGTAATGCAGCTACCGCCTCTGGTGCTACACCTACCGCCTCTGGTACTACTTCAGATGATGGGTCTTCAGGTGATGGTTCTAATGCTACTTCTAGAGCACCTGCATCTACTATTACAGGTACTTTGCCTCCTACACAGGAGCAGATTTAGTGGGATGGTCGTGATGCCAAAGCACATGCCTTGATTGCTCTTTTAGTGAAAAGGATTATTATCCCTTTTGACTCCTACACAAGTAGATTCAGTGGGATGGTCGTGATGCCAAAGCACATGTCTTAATTTAAGCAAGCATGGGATCAGCCTGATATGCCTATGATTGATCAGGACCAGGTATTCAGCCTGATATGCCTATGATTGATCAGGACCATTTGCACAGGGCTCTTGACCAGGAAAGAGCTGAAATCCAGGAGCCCAAAAAGGTCCCCGTTGTCTCCTTGACACATCAAAAGACAGCAAACAACATACTCCTCTGCCATCCCGTACTAGAGCAGCTGTCCGGAAAGAGCATGCTAGTTTGCATTGGTTGCTGCAGCATGCACTGAAGAGCCATTATGTCATCAAGATGCCTTTTAGAATGATTGTTGGTTGAAGGCTATGCAAGCTGAATTGGATTCTATCCATCAGAATAATACTTGGGAATTGTGTGACTTGCCTCCAGGCAAGCATGCCATTGGAACTAAATGGGTTTATAAAATTAAACAGAAAGCTGATGGTTCAATATACTGTTACAAAGCCGACGCGTCTTGTTGCTAAAGGCTATGTTTAGCAATAAGGCATTGACTTTGAGGAGACTTTTGCTCCCACTTCCAGGATCACAACTACATTGTTATTGCCTTTTCTGCCCACTTTCATTGGGAGGTACATCAGCTTGATATCAAGACAGCTTTCCTTCATGGGCATTTGCAAGAAGAGGTCTATGTTTCCCAACCTTCTGGCTTTGAGGTTGAAGGTTCTGAAAGCAAGGTATGCCGCTTAAAGAAAGCCCTTTATGGATTGAAGCAGGCACCGGGCTTGGTATTCCAGGATACGTACTCATTTGCTCACACTTGGGCCTTCTTTATGGGGCTGATACTTCACTTGTCATGCATGGATTCAGTGATAGTGATTGGGTTGGTTGTTCGGACACTCGTGTGTCACATAGTGGCAACTAGTTTATGCTTGTTACTTCATGCGTTTCTTGGTTTAGCAGGAAGCGGAGTACAGTTGCTACTTCTAGCTGTGAAGTTGAGTATAGAGCATCTTTTAAAGCTACAATGGAGTGTGTTTGGCTTCGAAAGCTACTTGCATATCTTTATGCATGTCAGACTGCTCCTACCGCCATCTTCACTGATAGTCAGAGTGCTTTGGCTATTGCATGGAATCCTGTTTTCCATGCTCGCACAAAGCATATTGAGGTTCACTATCACTATGTCAGACAGTCGGTGATATTCAGTTGTCTTATGTTCTCACTGAAGACAACTTGGCAGATCTCTTTACGAAGGCTCTACCTCGACCTAAGTTTGAGGCTTTTCGGCAAGCTTTAAACTTAGTACCTTTTGTAACTTGATCTGTTGTACTCTGTACAGTCATAGGTTGCTATATCCCTACAAGATGAACATGTGCAATCATGACATTAGATATTCAGGTATCCTAAGCCATGTCCAGGGTACTTCAGTCCATACCATGGAGGGGAGTTTGTAGGTCATTCTATGGGCTATCCATAGGTGCCAATTATTCCTTGGTATGTGCCTTGTAGGCCTAGTTATAGTTAGTTAGGACTATTGGTACAGTTAGTACATGCACCACCTAGGTCAGTTATAACACTTAGTTCAATTAGGGCATTTAGTCCTAGGGTTTTGTCATATTAGCTCTCTCTTGAGCCCCCATTCATTGTAGCAGAATTTTCAATACAGCAGCTTGTTTTTTGCCTTCTCTCACTCATTTCTGGGCTTCCATTGTCTGCCATAGCCAACACCATGGTCACTCATCTGGTTGGGCCTCGGTTTGATGCACATGGAAAGAAGGTCCCCTAATGTGATGTGTGCCTCAGTGCACTGATGAGATTGACATGTCTCTAGCTGTGACTTGGGTCCTCGCAGTCGTTGCCTCCGTGGGTCATGTTGGTCGGTGCTATCTGGCTAGAAAAACTTAGTGATCGTACTTTGAGTGGAGTTGGGCTGTGTCTCCTAATCATCCCTATGAGCTTTGAGCAACCGATCCCTATGTCGGACAGCCTTATGGGGATGAAGGCCGCCAAGCATCTCTAGTCTTGGAAGGATAGGTAATTGAATAGGGATCCAAGACCATCTCTAAAAAGGTAGTGGTAGCACCTCAGATCTTATAGTACATTGTGGTAGGTACGAGCTTGGAGAGTAAGCGAGGGGATAAGATTGGAGGTGTTGGAATATGAAGCCAAAGTGAGTCAAAAATGAGTGTACTAGTGGTTTTATAGTCTAGTGAGTCCTAGACATGCCACGTGTCATATTGGGAGATATCCCATAGACATTGTGACTTTCTAGAGTCTAGTGGCACACTATATATTGTTGTAGTTGTCTATTATCTAATATATCAAGTGGCACACTATATATTGTTGTACTTGTCTATTATCTAATATATCAGTCAACATCAAGCTATCAATACATTGTGAGTATTTTGGTTATTGCCTTGCACTTGTACTTTTCTTCCTTTCCATTTTGCCTTTCATTATGCTTTCCATATTTCCATTCCATTCCTAGCTAGCTACCATGTCTCTTCATATGGTATTAGAGTCTTCCTTCCTAGCCCTTCCCTTCCTCCTTGCTTCTCCATGAGGTAGAGGGTGGCCGGAAAGAGAAGATGCCCTCTCTTCTCTTGGAGGAGCTTCCCTTCCCTACTCCTCTCCATTGAAGGCTTCATCAACATTGGGATTCTCTCTTCCCTTTCCGTGGTGAGCTCTTCTCCTTCCTTCAGCTACAAAGGCGTCCTGGAGTGATACTGTTTCTGTTGCTCTCTCAGTGACCTGTGGACGATGTGACGCTTCTATCTGGATCTGGAAGTAGAATCACGACTTTGTGTCTTCAGGAAAGTTGTAGAGGACTTTGAGTACTATAATTTTCGTTTTTACATCATTGCAATCCAAGTTTTCTATGAAAAGATATAGCTCCTGTAAAAAGTGACAAAAATTATTCATGCGCGCGGATTTTGTTATTGAGTTCACGGGATGATAGTTTCCAGACTACTGTCACTATCTTGATCTCCACCTCCATCTTTTGCTGCTCCGGTTGGTGCCCACGAAGCTAAGCTGTAGCTACCCACGTAGCTTCTCCTGCTACCCACATAGCTATCCTCTTTGCCCGCCATCTAGCTGCCCATGTTGCTTCTAGCTGCCCACGCAGCTGCTCCTGTTGCTCACACTTCTCCTGTTGCCCATGAAGCTTTATATTCTCGCCATTCAAGCTGCCACATTGCACACCTCATCCGCCTTCTATAACGGTGTGTATACTCCACACTAATTTGCAGCAAGAAGATAAATAAAAATGATCTTGATGTGAGGTACGGTTACTTCCCGGCTTCTTCGATTACTTCTCTGATTGCCCATGGTGCTAGGCTTGCACATTGAGTGACTCTACTAGTCCTTATGGCACCTCCAGCCTCTACATCGGTTCTTAGGTGACTCTCCATCTTCTATCTTGGGAGTCATGTCATGACCGCTCCATGTAGCTATCCCATGGACTTCACTGACACATATTTTGGGGCATCCATGCCTAGTGCTTCATCGACATCGTCATCGACTCGCAAGGATGTGCACACATGTGCAGTGGCTACTTGGAGGACATCTCTTACTCCTAAGAGATCTATTTTTATTATTCCTACAGCTTGATGTATTTTGGGGTCCTCTGCCCTGGGTAGTCCCCCTAAAATGATGTGTATTGAGTGTTTGGTTGTCATTGAGTCTAAAGGTCCTCTGCCTTGGATAGTCCTCCTAAAAAGATGTATTGTTTTTTCTATTTTGGTGTGTGGCTTCCTAACATGTCATGTTATGAAGCCAAGGGATGATGTACTGTGGGAGCCATGTATTGGCTTTGATAGGTTTAGAGGGGGATGTATTGTGGGAGCCATGTATTGGCTTTGATAGGTCTCGTTATCAGAATTGGCCGTCATTGAGTCTAAAGGTCCTCTGCCTTGGATAGTCCTCCTAAAAAGATGTATTGGTTTTCCTATTTTGGTGTGTGGCTTCCTAACATGTCCTGTTATGAAGCCAAGGGGGGATGTACTGTGGGAGCCATGTATTGGCTTTGATAGATTTAGAGGGGAATGTATTGTGGGAGCCATGTATTGGCTTTGATAGGTCTCGTTATCAGGCCTGGCCGAGTTTCAGGATGTTGGTGTATCCTAGACCTATGAGCTGGTAATGTAGCCATGCTATAACGTGAGCCTCTGAGCATGTTGAGTCTCAAGCCATGAGAGTGCTTGGATCAACCTCTGAACACGCTCAGACTTTAGCCTCTGAGTTACATAGGGTGCACAGTTTGATGACCCTCATTGTCATGTTCTGTTCTTGGTTCCATTCCAATAGTCCCTCACCTTAAACCGTCATTGTCATGTTCTGTTCTTGGTTCCATTCCAGTAGTCTCTCACCTTGCCTTCATGGGGGATTTTTGGAATATGAAGACAAAGTGAGTAAAAAATGAGTGTACTAGTGGTTTTATAGTCTAGTGAGTCCTAGACATGCCACGTGTCATATTGGGAGATATCCCATAGACATTGTGACTTTCTAGAGTCTAGTGGCACACTATATATAGTTGTACTTGTCTATTATCTAATATATCACTCAACATCAAGCTATCAATACGTTGTGAGTATTTTGGTTATTGCCTTGCACTTGTACTTTCCTTCCTTTCCATTTTGCCTTTCATTATGCTTTCCATATTTCCATTCCGTTCCTAGCTAGCTACCATGTCTCTTCAAGAGGTTACATAAAAAAGTACATACAAGTGTGGCGGGTTTGGGCTTATATAGTGTACCGTCCTCAGTTCCCTCTAACTCTCACTAAAGTGCTCCTACATCAATTCCTTTTCCACCGCTACGTACAGCCATTCCTTCCCATAGAATTTTGCCCTTTAAAAAAATTTGGCCTAGAATAAGCGCACCCTGATTGAATACCTCACGGGCGAGTGGGAAAACTGAGATGTAGACCCGTTTGCTCCTGCCTATTGCGGGGAACCACACCTTGGGGCCTCTCCCTATGAGGAGACAATGCCATCGTATGATATTTTCTATTGAAAACATGTGTTCCTGGATCAAAAGAAAATCAACTCCTGACAAAGTATTAACTCCTGGCGTACCCCATCAGTAAAGCAATCCACACTACTTGTCCTGGAATAAGATGACATTGGTCAAACACCTCATGGGTGATTGCCTAGGAAAGTAAGATCCATACCCCCTCTGCTTTTGTCTACTACAAGGGACCATTCCTTGGGGTCTCTCTAGGAGGAGATGGCGCCATTGTTTGATATCTGCTGTTGAAAACATGCGCTCCTAAATCAAAAGAAAATCAAATGCTTGTCCCAGCATATCCCTTTGCAACTCTTGATGAAGTATGGGTTGGGGGAGGCGTAGTTCGGGGGGGAGTGGACAAAACAGCAACATAACACATTATTCTTGCCGCCTCCCCATGCTACAGCTCTTATGGTAAACAAGTGGTCTATTGTGGAGTGCTTTGGCCTGAAACCTGCTTGTGGTAACTATCCAGCTTCATTTTCTTCTGCCTACTTGTTGCTTTTTGTTCTAGGGCTGTTTCACAGAGTTTGGCCAGTAAGCTGCTCACTATAATTGTTCAATAGTTATTTGTCTCTGCTTTGTCTCTCTCTTTGAAGATAGGGACTATTGCTACGCTTTTGGGTATCCTTTTTTAGTGCTTTTTTGATTATGCATGTAATGCTGCCTCCTTTGCTTGATGGAGTTGATTTTACTCTGTTGGCTCTCTATCCCACCTCTTTGGTAGAGTTCCTTGGTGAATGCTACCATGTTATCCCATGCCACCTCTCCTGTTTGAACGTTTCTTGCATGAAGTTTCTTGAGCTGCTTGGATTGGTCAATTTAGTTGGCCTTCCATGACTAGGGCCTCCCCTTCCTTTAGTTATGATGTCTCTCCTTCCTCATGTTCTCAAGCTCTGTCATCTTTTGTATATGTCAAGTTTAGTGAGATTTTTGTCTATATGTATCGAGTGCCACTTTTGGTACAGGACTTTTAATTTTGATTGTGCGTCTTGGAATTCCACTATGATATGTCTGGGTTTATATCCGTTCCTTCAATCCCTAAACGTTTTACATGCATGGCTTCTCGAAAGGAAATAGGGTTATTTTAAAGATCCTCTTTATGAGTTGTGAGGGTGGTAGTGGATAAAAGTTTAAGATTGTGTGCGCTGTGTGTGTGAGGTGTGCAAGAGAGAGTGAGACTGTATGTAAACTTGTCTATGTAGTGAAAGAATAGTAGCTGATGGTTTGTCTGAGGTTATCTACACTGCCGCAAGGACGAAATGAAGGAAAATGGGCTGAACAAAATTGGCCACAGTAGGGAGGAGATGGTCAAAACGGGGAAAAACAGGCACCAGTGGGAGAAGAACACAAAGAGAGAATTGGGGAGTAATATGGTGGTCTGGTGGTGGGCAGCTAGCTTTGTGCTGCCGAGGATGGGCAAAGAGATGTGCCAAGGAAGAGGAGACAAGAGAGGCACTAGCAGGGGAAGGTAGGGTGGTGGACAAAGAGATGTGCCAAGGAAAAGGAGACAAAAGTAGGGATAACAGGGGAAGGGAGGCAGCTGAGGAGTGCAGAATGCTGTAGCAGAAGCAGAGAACAGGCCTTATTTATAAAATACTTTAAAGGCGTGGAGTACTTTTGTATTAGACTTCTCCTTTCGTGCTAGCCTTTGTCACACAGCTGAGTCTGCCCTGCATCTCTGGAGTGTTGACAGAAACTCAGGATGTGTGGGTGTTCGGATATGTATGTGTGAGAGCATATGTTTATACTATAGTCTACACCCTCCATTGGGCACTGATGATGTAGGTGGTGATGGAGTCATAGTAACTAGTCCTTGCTCTTCATGATGGAGTCTATGGTTTTCAACCTTGCAACTCTCATGAGATTGAAACTGCACAATGCATTGTGGTTTTAGAGGATGAGTTTGGGAATGTTCCTGGATTCTGCTAGGTATATGCTCTTGAGTATTCAGTGTGGACCTTGTAAGCACATTCATGCAAACATCACCCAGGTACTGTGATATGTTAAGTAAGCTGTAGGCATCCCTTTGAGCATGGTGCTTTGTACATCTACTGAAGTTGACTGTAGAACATTTTTATGGTTTGCGTCAGCAGCTATTATAAGACTAAAAGTCCCATGGTGGAGGCAAATGGGGTGAAAGAAATTGGCCACAGCAAAAGTGGGGCAGGGACGGGCGGGTGAAGATGGGGGAATCAGGCACTAGTGGAGGCAAACATGAAGGGGGAAATGGGTAGCAATATGGTGGCCTGGTGGTGAGCAGCTAGCTTTTTGCTGTAGTAATCTGCAAGAAAGGAAAAGGAAAAGGTGAAGAAAAAGGAGGGTGGTGGACAAAGAGATGCTCAAGGAAGAGAAGGAAAAATGGGTTTTAGCAGAGGCAGGGAGGCAGCGGAGTCGAGAATGTAGCAGGGGACAGATCTTCATTTTTAAACACTCTTGTGTATTCAGTGTGAATGTGCTTTGGACGTTCATGCAAGCACCGCCTGGGGACCTTGATGTGTAAGTGGATCTGTACTAAGGTCATCTGTAGAATGTTTTATGGTGGGTGCTAGCATGCTATTATGTGACAAGAATTCCCATGTTATGAGGCAAATTGGCTTGAAGAAATTGGCCACAGCAAAGGAGGGGCAGGGAATAAATGGGGAAAGAAGCACAGTGGAAGAAAAGATGAAGGGGGGAAATGGGGAGCAATATCGTGCACGGCGGCAGCTAGGGATAATGGGGGGAAAGAGCGGGGTCAAAGGAGGGTGGCGGACAAGGATGTGACAAGGAAAAGGAGACAACAGGTGCACTGGCAGGGGAAGCGAGGCAGCTGAGGAGGGGAGATTGTTTTAGTGGAAGCAAAGTCTTGGTTTATAAAATACTTTAAAGTACACATTTCACCCCTTTATTTGGAAAAAAACTGTAGGCATCCATTTGAGCATGGTGCTTTGACAGCGCTACGTCTACCAATTTTATTTGTAGAATGTTTTATGGTAGGTGCCAGCACGCTGCCGTATATGACTGGACCTTCCATGTTGGAGGCTTTCAGCTTAATATATATGTGTTTGTGCTTTCGTAAACCATCCCCCCAATGTGACTTAGTGACTCTGGATTCCAAGCTTGATTCGTCTTTGCTTTGCAATGAGAGACTGCTGAATGGTCTTGATAGTATTCAAGGATATGTTTGGCGAACAAATGATGCATTGTATATTTCAGTGGCTTATTGGTAGGCCTGTTTGAGCAGGCTAAGCTTCTCTACGAAGGATGTTTTTCACCAGAGGAGCTGCAGAATATGAAGCTCTTGATACAAAGAAATATATATAAATATATTAGCATCTTGCTGGAAGGGCGGGAGCGTTTCGAAGAAGAACAAGAACAACTGGCACAAGGAACTGAATCAGCTCTTCAAAACATCTCAGTTGGTGTATCCGAGCGATCTGAAGAAGTGAGCAAGGGGACACAAGTGCTTGATAGTACCTCTTGCAAATTACCAAAGGGAGAGGCCACTGCTCTTACATCAGCTTTGTTTTCAAATTCGGGTAACTCTACAGCCCTCTATTTTTTCTTCTACCATAGAAGTTCTTAGTGCATGTGACATATGTTTCAGGTAGTGAGGCTGATAGTGGAAATCCTGTAAGATTTGGATAAACTCTAGGGGATACCATCTAATTGACTAGCTTTCTAGTAAGCATCAAAAGTATGGAGAAAACAATACTCCTAGGTGATGTTGTGGCAAATACACGATCCCTTGGAACCATAAGTGGTCTTCTGCATGAAAGAAAGAGCTTTGCTGTGAAAAGCTTGGTCTCAATAGACCTAATCTCATCAGATAAAATGTTAGACAGATAAATGCCTGTTTCATACCAATCTCAAATTTAAGATTCAAGCTAATCAATACATCTGGGAACATTGTCACTAATCAGGAAAATTTTAATAAAAAATCCCCCAATACATCCCTTTTGTCTTCCAAATCTGCCGCTTCAAGTTGCTCAATGATAAAAGAAGGTTAATATATGTGATATCACACACCTTTTCGATTTGTTTTTTGTTCAATTTTACAAGGTGTAGGGGTTTTGTGTCTTCCATCATCTAATCCTACTATGCAAGAGCTTTAACTTGACAAAACATGCTTATATCTCGCAGCTCTTAGTTTTTCCCCGGTACTATTCTTGAGAGAAGCACTAGGTCATAGATGCTGATTTCCAAAACAGGTTGGGCATTTGCATCCACCCATCTATGTTTTTTGTTCAGTTTTACAAGGTTTAGGGGTTTTGTGTCTTCCATCATCTAATCCTACTATGCGAGAGCTTTAACTTGACAAAACATGCTAATTTCTTGTAGCTCTTAGTTTTTCCCGGTACTATTCTTGAGAGAAGTACTAGGTCATAGATGCTGATTTCCAAAACAGGTTGGGCATTTGCATCCACCCATCTATATATCACTCACTTAAAGACTTAGTAGTTTTAATACTAATTTTGTGTTTTTCACTTTATCTTCCTTTTCATAATGAGAAGTCTCATCTTCTTTTTTCACGAATTCTCTTTTGGTGTGTATAGAATGGGCAGATGCAAATGCCCAAGTCTTCTGAAATATTGAAAATAGTGGTGTCATGGATCCTAGGCTCGAAAAACCTATCACTACTACCTTCTAGTACAAGAGGGATTCTGAAGACTTCAGCATACAGCCACTTATCAAGATTAACCTGTCTGTCATTGATGGTGAAACTATGCATATTTGTGTCATACATCTCGAGCAGTTTTTCAATGATCTTTGCATTGCCATGGAAGGTTGGCAAAATGCGCGCAAATCTTTTAAGCATCTTCTTCATCATCTCTGGCTGCTCAATGAGGTGAGGATTCGACATCTTCGATGTGACTTTGCAATGCTTGGCAGGTTTCTCTTCGCGGTAGAGGAAGAGCGGGGAGGTGATGAAGCCATTGCAGATATTAAAGTAGAGATGATGGAAGCATGGAGGATAAAGGGGGCAACATAAGGTTGTGGATGAAGATGTGGGTGCAAAAAAAATACAGTGTGAAAAAGTTGAGGTGCTCTTTGTAACCAACCATTGGTCGGGGTATGCTGCCGGAATTACTAATGCATGTGATGCCTCAGCTAAAGTACTCTCCATGTCCACTCCATGATCACTTCCAGCTAAGGCAAGATTAAGAGCCCTGTCACCAGGTGGCAGTTCCTCATCTAACCCTGAACTGTACATTGTGACCAGACAAGTCGATACCTGGTATGGCTTCACTTGGCTTCCATTAAACAAATCGGGAATCACTTGTTCTTGTAAATCCTCCAGCCATATTGTGCCATTATCAGTCACCAACTAGGGAAGATCTCTTACTTCTGGATTGAAGCACATGGAAGCCTTCCATTGGTCCATGGCGTGAGCAAATGGGAGAGATGGCTCACCATTGTTGCACAACAAAGATCATGCTTCAATTCAGGAAGTGTCTCTGGAGCTGCCCTATGTCCTACAGGTTCCAACAATGTACTGTCACGGCACACTCAAATGAATGTTCACATGGGGGGTGATATCCTGAATCACACAGGCTGACTGCCCTTCCAAATTGAGACATAGACTGTTATGACCATCCAATAAGAGGGCTTGACTTCCTATCACCACCCGGCCATGGGTTTTCCTTCGACAGCTGGTCTCTCTCATTTCATGCTCCTCTCTTCCCGAGTTCTCTATCTCGAGAACAACTTCCAAGTTGGCTCTTTCTAGAACCCTCCCCCATGCCCAATGCTTGACATTTGGATCCTTGTCTAGGTGCCAAGAGTCTCTGAATGGACCCTTCACTAAAGCCTTCTCAAGGTAATTTCATTTGCAGCTATTAATTGATGCCTAGGCCTAGGAACACCTTTGATCATAAGCCTTTAATCCCCATTATGCAAGCACTGTCCAGCCCTCTTTGTTTCCTTCTTATAGGGTGGTCTCGGTATTATAGATGGCTTAACATTAGACAGGATCCCCAACTTATTGGGTGAGGGGGAAGACAGTTGGTGCGCTAGGAGATTCATTGGGTCACGCAATGCCTGTCGTGCCTTCTGGATGACAATGCTTGAAAGCCCGCAATATTGTCACACATGTATCTCATGCAATCAGATGGAACCAGTCTCCTTTTCTTGTCAATGCCCTAATGAAGAGCAATGTCTTTGATACATTGTTTCATTTGTTCAAGTTCGCATCAGACTTCGATGCAGTCACAAGAAGGTGCTTTACAGCCACACATAGGATTTGATTTACAGCATGGTATGCCTCCCATTGATCAGGCCACCACAGATCAAGCAGTGGTGACTGAAGAGAGGGCTGCCATGAGACAACAAAAAACAATCCCTTATAGGTGTTGGATACCTTAAAGGACTACAAGCTAGCTGAGTCTTTGTCTGACCGCACGAGGGCAGCCTATGGGTCAATCTTCTCCGACAATCCTACAAGTTGAAAGGAACTAAGATATGGATAGTTGAAGAACTTACACGAGCTCAATTGAAAAATAAGGCAGCGGAATTAGCTAAGGTCAAGGCTGCTAGGAATGATCGAAATGGGGAGTGTACCGTGAGGGTGTAACACTCATTAAAGACTTTAAATCCAAGCCAAAAGACTATGAGACTTAAACTGATTTATGGCCGATTATGCTTTTTCCAAGTCGTAATGTAGGTACTCTAAATAATTGGAGCTGCTTTATGCACTACCTAGGAGCTGCCCTCCCTAAGCTGATGTACTAGTTGGAATTCACGCTGTCCCATAGGCCTCTTCGTCTCCTGTGGATGTTAATAGACCTTTTCTTTAGCGTCTCCACTCCCCACCGTTGCACAGCACCTTCCACCCCACTGAGTTCTTACTCCTCATACCATGATATATGCTTCGACCGTGACCACTCTCACCTGCCTACTCTGACCATCTATATAGACTCCTTGCTTACGTTGACTTCATACCCCTCTTAGAGGACCAAGCTGCCTTGATCACCTGCTCACTACACGAGGCTTTCCTCCATGCTTTCCCTCACCCCACTCGCTCCACTTGCCCACCACCTCCTGGGACCATACCATACCCTGTAATAATTGGTACGATGAAGAATGTAAGGCTTTATGCCATCAGCTCAGATTCGAAGCCAAAAACAGCCTTTTGAGCGAACTAGAGACACTACGTGAGTATCGTAGACTAGTACGTAGGAAAAAACTAGATTTCATTCGTCGGAACGAGGAGGAACTATTGAACATTCTGTTCAGTAAAAACTCTAAGGACTTCTGGCGGAGATTCCTAGAGGGATGGTCCCCCTCACCACTCACCAACACTCAGGCCTGGTATGATTATGCACACAGTATATGACATCCAAAACCAGCCAGCCCTTGACCTCTGACATATGCCACACGCCACTTCTTGCACCCTCTTCATTGTGAGGGGGGTGAGAGATGCGGTAATGAAACTTCATAATGGCCGAGCGAAGGATCATGAGGGGCTATCCACTAAGTTCATTGCATATTGGACTTGGCCCCGATCCTAGCGAAGCTTTTTAATGAAGCTGTCTGTTTAGGGTTTCCACGCACCTGGACTATTAATATTATTTCACCTATCCACAAGGTAGGGGATCCCATGAGCCCGAAGAATTACAGGACCATTATGATTGGACATGTGATGTCCAAGATCTATGCATCCGTGCTTGATTCCGAGATCAGCCAATTTGCAGAGTTTTGAGGACTTGGAGCAGCAGGACAGGCTGGTTTCCAACGTGATCATGGCACTATGGATCATATTCTCACGCTCAGGTGTGCCATCGAGGAGGCGATGACACGGAAACAGAGGGTCTATTGTTGCTTTGTGGATTTTCGCAAGGCATTTGACACAGCCCGAGAGCCCGCCTCATATGTCACCTACAGGATTTGGGGTATGACCAAGAGATCATTTGGGCTGTCATGGCACTTTACGAGCGAGTTGCAGGCAGAGTTTGGGCAGGGGCGGGTGGACAGATGAGATCATGAGAACTATTGGGGTCAAACAGGGGTGTCCTTTATCTTCCACTCTGTTTGGCCTTTACATAGACGAGCTCGAGACAGTGATGCAGGCACAGGGGGGGGTGGTTGCTCTCTTGCTAGCACGTTGATCCGGATATTGCTTTATGCAGACAATGTGGCTCTTCTGTCTTCCTCTGCAGAGTGACTTCAGAGACACCTTGACGCACTTCAGTATTTTTGTGACTCCCATGATTTGAAGGTCAACTTGGGTAAAATCAAGGTTATGATCTTCAATACATCTCGAGCCGTCATGCGCCAGGAGCAGTTCATGTTTGATGGGTCACCTGTTGAGATAGTTTCATCATATACATATCTGGGGGTTGTCTTCTCCGGGCCCATCTTCACTATGAGACCTGCGATGCAGGCACACTTGGGCAGAGGATACGCATCATTGGCCAGACTAGAGAGGCAATGCTTCCGCTCACACTTTCAAGATCCACAGACCAAGGGACTGCTGTTTGACTCCTTGGTCCGCCCAGCGGGCATGTATGGCAGTCCTTGTTGGGAGCCAAATCTATCCGATACGGAGTGGGCACTGGTTGAGCGACTACAGGTGCTCATGCTATCACGGATGATTCGCAGTAAGCCATCAGTTCCTCACCAGATCATACAGGATGAGTTTGGGTCATCTCTACTATATCTATACCGAGTCAGAGAGTATGGGGATTACCCTTCTGGACGTAGGAGGCTACCATGGTTGGCATTGTCTTCCTCTATGACACTCTCAGCATGAGGTGACCAGAGATGCTGGTATGCATGCACAGAGAGATGGTTTGAGAGGTTGGGACTCTACATGGACAGACTGTCACACAACACTTTCCACCCCGCTGAGTTTTTACTCCATCTACCATGATATACGCTTTGATCGCGATCATTCACCTACTTACTTTGGCCGTCTGTACATACTTCTCGCCTACATTGACTTCATACCCTTGTTAGAGGAACGTGCTGCCCTAGTCACCCGCTCACTACACGAGTCTGCTCTTCACGCTTTCCTCCACACCACCCACTCCACCCGACCACCACCCCTTGGGACCGTACCTTGTAATAGCTGGTTTGATGATGAATGTAAGGAGTTACGCCGTCAACTCAGATTCGAAACCAAGAACAGTCTTCTGAGTGAACCAGAGACGCTACGCGAGTACCATCGATTGGTACGTAGAAAGAAGTTCGCCGGAACGAGGAGGAGCTAGTGAACATTTTCTTCAGTAACAACTCTAAGGACTTTTGGCGGAGATTTCTAGAGGGACGGTCCCCCTCACCACTCACTGATACTTAGGTGTGGTTTGATTATGCACGCACAATCTATGATATCCAAAATCAGCCAGTCCTTAACCTCTCACAAATGCCACGTCCCATATCCTACACCCTCTTCACTAGGGGGGGGATAAAGGATGCCGTAATGAAACTTCATAATGGCTGAGCGAAGGATCATGAGGGACTATGCACTGAGTTCATTGCATATGGGATTAACTTCCTAGCCCCGATCTTAGCAAAGCTATTTAATGAAGCTGTTTGTTTGGGTTTTCCACGCACCTGGACCATTAACACTATCTCACCCATTTAGAAGGCAGGGGATCCCATGAGCCCGGAGAACTACATGACCATTATGATTGGACATGTCATGTCCAAGATTTATGCATCAGTACTTGATTCCGAGGTCAGCAGATTTGCGGAGTGTCGAGGACTTAGAGCAGCAGGATAGGCCGGATTCCGGTGTGATCATGGGACCATGGACCACATTCTCGCACTCATATGTATCATCGAGGAGGCGAGGGCACGAAAGCAAAGGGTATATTGTTGCTTTGTGGATTTTCGCAAGGCATTTGACATGGTCCCGAGAGCCCGTCTCATATGGCGCGTACAGGATTCGGGTTATGACCAAGAGATCATTTGGGCTGTCATGGCAATTTATGAGAGAGTTTCATGCAAACTCCGAGCAGGATCTGGGTGGACAGACGAGATCATGAACACTATCATGGTCAAACAAGGGTGTCCATTATCACCTACCTTGTTTGGTCTCTACATTGACGAGCTTGAGACAGTGATGCACACACCGGGGGGGTAGGTTGATCCCTTGTAGGCACGCTGATCCGGATTTACGCAGATGACATGGCTGTCTTGTCTTACTCAGTAGAGGGGCTCCAAAGACACCTTGACGCACTACAGTCCTTTTGTGAGTCTCATGATTTGAAGGTCAACCTAGGTAAGACCAAGGTTATGATCTTCTATACATCTTGAGACGTCATGCACCAAGAGTAGTTTGCATTTAATGGGTCACCTGTTGAGGTAGTTTCATCATACACTTACCTTGGGTTTGTCTTTTCCGGACCCATCTTCACTATGAGACATAGTTGCGAGCCGAAACAGAAACGGAAGAAACGGAGTTTCTGGCTTTCGCCGAAATGGCAACGGAAGAAACGGCAATATGATACAATTTATGTATAAAATTTTATTTTTTATACATAATATAATTATCAATAGAGTGCAAATCATACATAATACAATTATCTATACTTGAAACATCATGCATGCTTCTATGATTCTAAATTCCTATGATGATTGATCTATCTAGTATCATCTATTATCCATGAATGATGCTTCAACAATCAACATGTGTCATGAACTAAGTTCTAAGTTCCAAGTTCCAAGTTCTAACAAGTTTGAAGTTATCACAATCCGAAGTTTGAGAGGGAGGATAGAGAGGTGAGAAAGGATGGAGAGGTGAGAAAGGATGGAGAGGTAGAAGGAGGATGGGGAGGTGAAAGAGTCGGAGGAGGAGGATGAGAGGCAGAAGGAGGCTGGAGAGGTAAGAGAGGAGAGGTAGTGGAGGTATGGAAAGCAGGCTGAGGATGGAGAGCAACTGCCAGCCTGCAGGATGGAGAGGATGGAGAGCAGGCTGCAGCCTGTAGGGTGGAGAGCAACCTGCTGAATGGAGGGATGGAGAGGAGAGCAGGCTGCGGGTGCCAAGGCCCAGGAATCAAAGATGGAGAGACTGGAGAGCAACAGCACAGGAGGCAGCGGAAATGACGACATGAGGCGACGAATCGGCGAAAAATGTTTTAATCAAAAGAGGGCAAAAAACAATTTAATCAAAAAAGAGCCAACCACCCCCAACAAAACACCCCCCCCCCCTCTTTATGCAAAGCCACCCAACAAACAAACCCACCAAATATATATTATTATTAATTGAAAAAAAAAAAAAGATATTACGAAATGGCATCTCTTCAAGAAACACCGTTTTCGTTTCTTGGCAAGAAACGGCCGTTTCATGCAACTATGCTATGAGACCCGCGATGTAGGCACGCTTGAGCAGGGGATATGCTTCATTGGCCAGACTAGAGAGGCAATGCTTCCGCTCTCACTTTTAGGATCCACGGACCAAAGGGTTGCATCCACCAGCGGGGATGTATGGGAGTCCATGCTGGAGGCTAGACTTGTCGGATACAGAGTGGGCCAAGGTGGAGCTGCTATAGGTTGTCATGTTATCACGGATGATCCATGGTAAGCCATCCGTTCCTCATCAGATCATTCGGGCGTAGTTTGGGTCACTCCCATTACAGCTAGATGTTGCATTTCAGGTCATCACATATCTGTACCGAGTTAGGGAGTATGGGGATTACACCTCTGGGCATAGCAGGCTACCATGGCTAGCACTGTCCTCTTCTATGGCACTTGCAGCAGGAGGGGACTAGAGGTGCGGGTATGCACGCACAAAGAGATGGTTTGAGGGACTAGGGCTTCACATGGATAGACTACCTCCAGCATGGATGCTCCGTTTTCTCCCCTCCTATCACACGAGGTCAACCACGTTATCCGTGAGGATCTATCACAGCTATACACATTCCAGACCTGGGAGGGCCCGAGTGATCTTCCAGTGAAGCTGGGCTTCTATAGAGATCACTTCTTACATATCACAGCGGAGGGTTTCATTCACCCACTAGGGTACACACAGATTTACTTACCCCACTCAATGAGGATCTCTCTTGGGCAGTTCCGGGTCTCTTCACATAGACTTCGTATTGAGAGCAGCAGAGCAGAGCGACTACCCAGGGAGAGGTGCATATGCACTTTGTGTAACATGCAGGAGGTTGAGACAGAGGAGCACTTCATCTTCAGGTGTCCTGTTTACAATGAGATCCGCCGACGTTTCTACTGCCTCTTCAGAGACAGCTATGGGATTTTGGCTTGATTCATCTCCTATCCAGACCAACGATGTTTGGCAGGTTTCGTTCATGAGGTACTCAGTCACCGCGAGAGGATACTTCGAGCACAGAGATAGGAGCAGACTTTTTCCTTGGCTAATCCCTCTCAGAGCTCTATCACGGAGTTTTTCCAGTCAGATCACATGGACACCCACGGGACGAGGCCTTGACATGACCATGACCCAGAGCCTATGACCCAACAGCTTAGACAGAGGGTTGACACACAGATCACACTTGGGGACATCCCCTCCCTGTTTAGAGTCGGATCCCACCCAACAGGGGTCACAGTAGCCCTGGTTAGATGCAGAGCTATGACCAGGAGACATGCCAAGGCTGCACCCTTGAGTGGCCGACAGCACTCTATCGCCGATTTCATGCCCCCATTGCCTCATCCACCCTGATGGTGATGGTGATGGTGATGGTGATGATGATGATGATGAGATAATCGACTACTGACATGACCATGTTGTACTTAGGATTTAGTACTAACATTTCTGCATTTTTTGCATTTGCATTGGTGTGGATGCTCGTTTAGTAGCTCCACCACCACAGCTCGTTTGTACCAGGTTTTTCACAGTCTCATAGAGCCATCGGTCTTCCAAAGAATTTAACTCTCTCTCTCTCTCTCTCTCTCTCTCTCTCTCTCTCTATCTATCTAGCAAAGGGGTTAATATCAGCAAAGGGGCCCTCTCAGTTTACATAGGCCAGCAACATGGAGTTCCCCAAGACAAAGACCTTTGCTTCGACCCAAAGTAAGCCCTCCTTTTCTGATATCACAGCTTAATCTCCTCTCCTGTACATCTTCTCAAAGATGCCCTCTTTGTATTCAAAGACATATCTACTGCACAGAAAAATGATAAGCATGATAGACCTGCAGGAGCACATTTACTATTTGCAGCAAGAAATACATGAGCTGAAGCTTAGAATTGCAGCTCTAGAAAGGAAAAACAATGACATGGAAGGGAAAGGAAAGCAGGGAATTATTCAAGAAGTGTTGAACAAATACAATTCCTCTCCACTAGCACCTCCGTTGGTATCTACAGTAAAGGAAATGATCACTACAAAGCTAGGGAGATGAAGATAAAGTAAAAAACAGGGAAAGGTATAAGCAAAAGAAATTAAAACAAAATAAACTGCAAATTTTATGACAAAGGATAAAGCTAATAGTAAACAGAGGCATAAGCAAAAGACATTAAATTTAAATAAATTGTGATGCTACTTTTGCACCAATGTCACACCTTACAACCATCAGGTGCGCATTGCCATAGCAGCCCCTCATCATTGGTTATTGCATCAGCTTGATATCAAAACCACCTTGCTTTACGGAGATTTGCAAGAGGAGTTCTATTTCTCTCAGCCTCCTGGTTTTGAGATCATAGGATCTCAAAATTAGGTGTGCCGGTTGCACAAAGCTTTATAAGGTTTGATGAACCCGGACATGTTATGCAAAGATTCACTCATCTTATCAGCCTTGGTTTTCAGAAAAGCCCTACAAAGAGCCTCTCTATGCCCATAAGCGTGATGCTGACTTGCTGATTCTGATTTTATATGTGATGATATGCTCTTGACTAGAACTTTCACTCAGCATATTGCAGCCTTTAAGGCTGATTTGCAGCAGTCATTTTCTATGACAGATTTGGGCTAGCTGCACTACCATCTTGGAATTCAGTTTGCTCATGTTGAGGGGGGTATTATGATGAGTCAGTCCAAGTATATCGGACAGCTCTCTAAAGAGATTTCAGTTTGAGGATTGCAAACCAATTTGTACATCTGTTGAGCTTGGTCTCTGTTTCTCCATGGATGATGTTGTTGAGCCCTTTTGCCCACTCTACTTGCAGATCTTGATGTTGGTCAGAAATCTCCCACCACTATCTACTTTGATCATGAAACCTAGTGTCTCATGCACATACTAAGCACTTTGAGGTTCATTATCATTATGTCAGAGAGAGACTTTCAGCAGGTGATATTCATTTGCCTTGTGTTCTGACACAAGAAAATTTGGCAGATATCTTCACCAAGTTGCTTCCACGACCCAAGCTTGAACCTTTTTGGCAAGCTTTAGACTTGATTCCATTTGTTACGCGATTCTGCCATCCTTATACTTCCATAGGGATCGTTGACATCAAAAGCCAAGGTTTGGCCAATGCAACCTCTCCCTGTGTTGAAGACCATGTCTTGGGAGTGCACTCAGGGAGAATGCATCCACTCCTATGTATGTGAGCCATGAAAACATGTGCTCTTGAAGCATTAAGATGTCCACCAAACTGCCAGCGAAGGCAGTCGTAACCAGAAGGATCAGTTTTTAAGGCTGTTTCCTCACAAATATTCCGTGTGCATTTTAGCTCATTGTGGGCAAACTCATGAGGAGGGAGGAAGGTGGGGAATAGGTCCTTGTTGGAACTCGAGGCTGGAAGGGAGGGGGGAAGGGGGGGGAGCGTGGGTGGCTGGGGGGGGGGGGGTAGTAGTAGTCAACAGCCTGTGGGGGATGAATATGCCCACAAGAGATGTGGGGAAGAGCAGACCCATCGTAAAGGGGGGCAAGAGACTGCTGTGGGGGTTACTGGCCAGGAATGGGTTTGGCAACAGCTCCTGGCGCAGCATAGGAAGAGTCATGGGGGGGTTGGGGTTTGGAGGAAACCAAAACGGTGGATGGAAGAAGGAAAAGAGGGGGGGGGGGGGGGTAGTAGTAGTCAACAGCCTGTGGGGGATGAACATGCCCACAAGAGATGTGGGGAAGAGCAGGCCCATCGTAAAGGGGGGCAAGAGACTGCTGTGGGGGGTACTGGCCAGGAAGGGGTTTGGCAACCCTGGCGTGGCATAGGAAGGGTCATGGGGGGGTTGGGATTTGGAGGAAACCGAAATGGTGGATGGAAGAAGGAAAAGAGGGGGGGGGGGGGGTAGTAGTAGTCAACAGCCTGTGGGGATGAACATACCCACAACAGATATGGGGAAGAGCAGACCCATCGGAAAGGGGGCCAAGAGATCGGGATTAGGTAACAGCTCCTAGCGTGGCATAGGAAGAGTCATGGGGGGTTTGGGGTTTGGAGGAAACCAAAACGGTGGATGGAAGAAGGAAAAGAGGAAGAGTCATGGTAGTAGTAGTCAACAGCCTGTGGGGATGAACATACCCACAACAGATATGGGGAAGAGCAGACCCATCGGAAAGGGGGCCAAGAGATCGGGATTAGGTAACAGCTCCTAGCGTGGCATAGGAAGAGTCATGGGGGGTTTGGGGTTTGGAGGAAACCAAAACGGTGGACGGAAGAAGGAAAAGAGGGAGGAGAAGAAGGGTGCGAGAGAGGGAGGGATGAATGGGCAGGGGAAAAAATGGAGGGCAGTGAGCAGTGAGCAGTGAGTAGTAGTCAACAGCCTGTGGGGATGAACATACCCACAACAGATATGGGGAAGAGCAGACCCATCGGAAAGGGGGCCAAGAGATCGGGATTAGGTAACTGCTCCTAGCGTGGCATAGGAAGAGTCATGGGGGGTTTGGGGTTTGGAGGAAACCAAAACGGTGGATGGAAGAAGGAAAAGAGGGAGGAGAAGAAGGGTGCGAGAGAGGGAGGGATGAATGGGCAGGGGAAAAAATGGAGGGCAGTGAGCAGGGAGCCAGGCAAGGGCTTTCCTCTGTCTGTTTCCCTTTGCTATCCTTAATGGGGTGCGTGATGTGTCCAGTCCAGGTGACTGACTTCTTCAGCAAGATTCAAATTTGCTAGAGGGCTGCTGATGTTGTTTGAAAGTCAAGGCTGGATTTTACTCGTTATACTTTTTTATTTTTTTGGATTTCTTTGCTTCATGAACTCACAATTCGTCTCATAGGGGCAACAGTGAGAGGATCTTTCTACCACTCATAATGACAAAGTTAACTGGTTGTCCATCATTTTATGGTTCTTTGGCCGTGTATGAAGTGTGAACATGTTTGTGTGTCTTGCAGGTGATTGTGAAATACAAATTCTCCCAGAAAGGACAAATATGTACTCGATGAATGCAAGGCTTAAGCATGATGCTGAATGGTTTCTGGAGATCATGGCAAATGGAAGTTTGGATGCCTTTTTCCCTGCAGCCACACGGGAGTATGCTTCCGTTGTTGAAGAAATGTGGAGAGACCCTGCAATTCAGGCCACATATGATAGAAAGGATGAATTGCACATACTACCTGATGTTGCTCGTTTCTTCCTAGAAAGGGTCTCTCTCTCTCTCTCTCTCTCTCTCTCTCTCTCTCTCTTTCCTCCTTGTGCGCATGCACACACTCATGCATGTATGCACTTTTGCACGCACAGCCACATTCTCGGGCACAAGCAAATGCATAGGTTGCACTTGTATGGCAATGACACGTCCATGTACACAGCCAAATGTGAGCTCATTGCACATATGCATCCACATGCACTCGTCTGTTGGTACCCACATGCACACATGCACGAAGTCATAGACGTGTGCATGCACAGACACTGATCCACATACATGTACACACACCCAGGCTTTCATCCACCTCTGCACATCCATGCATATATGCACACTTGCTTTTGTTTTTGGGAGGGTGAAATCCATTTGTATTAATTACAGGAAACTGCGAGACTCTGCGTATGCACACACTTGCACATGCACACAAATGCATCCACATGAACTCGCTTGTTGGCACCCACATGCACGCATACACAAAGGCATAGACTTGTGCATGCACAAACACTGATGCACATACATGTACGTGTCACATCCACACTTGCATCCACCTGTGCACATCCATGCATATGCACACACTTGCTTTATTTTTGGGTGAAATCCATTTGTATTATATTACAAGAAACTGTGAAACTGTGCTTATGCACACACTTGCGCGCGCACTCACACACATCTAAATGTGCGCTTCGACAATGTAGAGGTGCATGCACATGCAGATACCAATGCACTCATCTGCATGCACATGTGCTTTTACTCACACGGATGCACAAGTGTGCACTTTTCTTTTTGGGCGGAAGCCATTTGTATTACATCGCAAGAAACTTGAACCTGTCCCCCAGAAAGAAACGAATGTGCACACACATATGCACTTGCACTTGCAACCCATGTGCATGCGTGCAGACACAACACCCAATCTTCCATGTGATCACTTCCATGCATACATACACAAGAATGCTCGCATGGCCTCTGCAATTGTGCAGGCACGCAAGACAACCCCGCAGGTATGCATGCATGAATGCACACGTGCACACATACATCTACTCCCATGTGTATGCAGTGATGCACTCCAATATGTATACCAGCATGCCCATTTGTGCACAGCGGGCCCCACCTTTGCAAATAAATGCATAATATGTACAAATGATTTCATGTTATGTCGTTCTTTGAATGGCTTTTCTTGTTATTGTCCAACCGTAAGAAGTTGAAATTGTTGCTTTTATGTGTGGGGCTGTATTTGTCTGAAGGGAAGTGGTGTTTGGCAGGTCAGTGAGGTCTCAACAAACGAATATGAGCCAAATGAGCAGGACATTTTGTATGCAGAGGGAGCGACGCAAGGCTCTGGCCTAGCAGAAGTTGAATTTTCTCTTGATGATGGAAGTCCTGTCACGGAGCCTTATAATGAAAACTGTTATACACCATCAGCTGCAGTAAGGTGAAGGATTTATTGTTACTAAAATTCATTATTATTTCTCGTCAAGCCTACCGTTCTCTGCATCTGTTGCTACCAATGACAACTACAGTTCAGACAATCCATAAGAATAATGTTAAAGACCTTTGTATTATATTTGAGAGAGGTCTTGCAAAGTATTTGCTTAAGCTCTTGCACCTTTTGCATTTCATGTACCAGTCCTCTGCCAACATAAAGGTATTTTTGCAGGTACCAGCTTATCCGGGTAAGCATGAATGGAACTATAGAAGGGTGCAAGTGGTTGGAAATGTTTGAGGATGTGCAAGCTGTGGTGTTCTGTGTAGCTATTAGTGAGTATGATCAATTATGGACCGATGGAAATGGGTCCCTTACAAACAAGATGTTACTGAGCAAGGCTTTATTTGAACGCATCCTTAGACACCCTTGTTTTCAGGATACTCCTTTTGTATTGCTGCTAAACAAGTATGACCTGTTTGAGGAAAAGGTTCACAAAGTTCCGCTCACTAAATGTGAATGGTTTTCTGACTTTAATCCTGTTCGAACATCTCATTATACTCCCGATACACTACCTCAACAGGCCTATACATATGTAGCCCACAAGTACAAGAAGCTCTTTGAAAGTGTCAATACAACAGGGCGTAAGCTCTATACATTTCAATTGATGGCCCGAGATCGGGCTACGGTTGGTGCATCCTTTCAGTATATAAAAGAAATAATAAATTGGGAAGAAGCCAAATCTTCCGCTTGCTGGAGTATTGCAGAAGATACATTTTACAGCACAGATATGGGTTCTTTCTCACCTTTTGTAAATGGATTGGCTCACTAGATTGTGCATATATTTATGCTGGCAGTCATTGTGCTATATTGGAATAATTGGAGCGATGGCACAGTATTTGTAGTTAAACACTAAAATCTTAAAATTTGTAACAGTATCTCTGAGAGGCAAAAGCAGCAGGAGGCTACAGTTTTACAAGATACTGTGCGATCTTGTTTCGCAAAAGCAGTGGCACACATTGTACACTTTCAGGTGATTTCTTCCTGCATGTGCCCTTACTATTTTGCATGGTCTAAACACAACTTGGGTTATGGTTTTGTACTCAGCTGTTGGCTGTTCTGGGTAACAGAGTTTTATATTTTTGTATCTATGACCTCGCTCAATCCTCGCTCAATGCCTTTTCAACACATGATATGTGCAAATATGTGCATCTGAAATTCTGCAGACATCCTTTCTACTCAGACTTCTCAGTGCGTAACCAACTTGCAGATTTAATTATTATCTTAAGTGTTGATAAGGTCAACACTTAGTGGGCAACATTGGATCTCTTTGATTAGCACAGTAAAATGCTCCCAAAGGAGGTAGACTGTACATTAAGCACTGATATTTCAATGTCATATACTGTATCTGACTGTACTGGAATATATGGAGTAAGGTTACAGTAGAGAGCCTTAATCTAATACTACGTCATTCTTAAAGTAATACAGTGCTTACTATTTTATCCTTGACGAATCAATGAGATTGTCCTTAGACACGAACAAGCAGTTGTCAATGAGATTGTCAATGAGTGCTTTATGAAACTACCCATACAAAGGGATGTTTGAAAGAACAAATTGTTTGTTCAATGCTAATAAATTTTATCCTTTATGATGATCGACCCTTGAGGTTATTCATTTTCTCCATGTTGACCAATCTCTGCGTGTATGTGTGTGCCCGCGTGCACGCGTGCTGGTAGTTTGTGTTGGTGTGTTGGTGTGAGAGAGAGATCTGGCTATGGCGATTCCCTGCTGGACCCATGTTTAGGGCCGTACCCTTCTGCTGCGCCATGCTTCCAAGGTGTAGCATCCTGCCACCTCCCTCAGTCATGTCTCTACTACAACTGCTACTCTCTTTTTGGGCTCCCTTCATCTGTTGCGAACTGTGCAAGTTCTTCCCATGCTCCCTTGAGCATCTCCCATCTCTGTGCGGTCATTTCTGGTCCACCATAGAGCCAATGAAAGCACTTAGCACGAAAAGAGTTTCCATCAAGAGCATCCCTTACCTTCCATTTAAGATGAGGAGGTATGTACTTCCAGTCAAAGAGCATGCGAGTGACAAGCACATCCCCTAACCTAGCTATCAATTGTCCTAGGAGAAATCCCAATGTGTAGGCTGCCAATAACTAAATGCCGTAGTGGAACATGCAAAACAAGTGTCATATCATGTACATCACCTTGCATAAATTGAATTATCATTTTTCCCTTAGAGCACTAAAATATGCATATGAATATTTAGAATATTCAATCTCCCATGCATCTTTGGTGATCAAAGATGATCCACAGAAAGTAGCGTGAGGGCTTATAAGCGGCCATGCTACGACCGCCTGAAAAGTTCCATGATCGAAGACATGAAGCACTCTGTATCACCATCAAGGGCAATAAAACTGTATATAAGCAGCCAAGATTGACTCGGCTATGCAAAAACGGGTATGTAACGATGAGGTGGTAACTTTTAATATTTTAATTTCTTTTTGAGCTTAGTGAGCAACCAATACATTTAGTAGCTGCAATGACTATCCACCCTAAAGGGTAGCCCATATGATACACAAGAAGTTGAGTAGAAAAATAATTTCCCCAAGCCATAAGATGTGACCGCCTGAAAAGTTTCATGATCGAAGACATGAAGCAATAGAAATCCTACTCTGTATTACCATCAAGGTCAATAAAACTGTATATAAGCAACCAAGATTGACTAGACTATGCAAAAACGGGTATGTAACGATGAGGTGGCAACTTTCAATATTCAAATTTCTTTTTGAGGTTAGTGAGCAACCAATACCTTTAGTAGTTGCAATGATTGTCCACCCTAAAGGGTAGCCAGATGATACACAAGAAGCTAAGTAGGCAAAATAATTTTCCCAAGCCATAAGAGGTGTGCCAATCTTTCACATGCAGTTAGACCTTTGGAAATTTACTTATAGATAGGTGCCAATCCATATAAAGATATAGATAGGTGCCATCCATATAAAGATATAGATAGGTGCCAATCCATATAAAGATAAAGCATGCATGAGATATGACAAATGCCTCTCAGTATTTTGGGGATTGAAGAAGGAGAAACCTTTGATAGGGCTCACTATCATCTTAGCAACTAGCTTGTAAATAATAGGTATGAATGTGATAGGTCTCCAATCTACAAAGGAGTTGCTTCTTGGGGAATAAATAAATCAACCCTTTTTTCCAACTAGCTAGCATATGTTAAGTTTCCCAAGCATGATTAATCATAAATGATGGCATCCCATTATTGCCAGAACTCCATAATGAGACCATCTCAACCTAGGGATTACCATGTCACATGATTTGATGGCATCTTTCAATTCTTTATCCTTGAAAGGAAATTTAATGTGCACGGCCTAATTAGGAGATAGGGTTGACTAACATGTTGGAGAAGTTCTTGTTGTGTGGACATAACATGTGACAAAGAAACAACATGCCTATATTGTTTCACTAATAGTAAAATCCCACTTCTTGGCCTTGGTTTCCCACTTCTCAGCCTTTCTACGGTCATCACTATGTAAACAATGTGTAGCTTGACATAGGCAAATAGCCTTAGGATGCGATAAATCTAATAGGTGACTAATTTTAATGAAGTTCTTATACAAATCAAGTCTTGACAAGTGCTTTAGCCTTGACAACATTCTCCCTCATAGTATGCATATAGGGCTTATGTATTGCATATAGGTAACATAGGTAGTCCATGCATAATCAACATCAACGTGGTAGTGTGGCTAAATAAGAGCAATGGCATCATGCACCATGCCTTGTATGCCTCATACTACAAGTAACTATTATTTATTATTTATAAGAAACCTTTTATGCGATAGCCTGTCATTCTGAAATTCATCAAGATAACTTCAACAAAAGGGAAGCACGATCTGAATGGCGGAATACATTATCATCACACATGTAGCAAGTGAATGTTGCATTAATTCGCATTAAGTACATACCAATGATCCAAGCGGGCTCAATAAGTTGACTATGCATTATACTAAAAAGTATAGCCACGAAGCAAAGCCTGTGTGGCTTTCCAAAGGCTAGCAAGACCCATTGAAGGAGTAGTTAAGTCCTCTACACATGTTCAAAGGCTAGCTTGTGCGTGTGGTCAGATTTAAAGATACAAGTGGGCCCGGTAAACTACACAATGCCAAGAAGCAAGGCCTGTGTGGCTTTTCAAAGGTCAACAAGATCCAATTGAAGGAGGAGTTAAGTTCAATTGAAGGAGTACTTAAGTCCACTACACATGTTCAAAGGCTAGCTTGTGCGTATGGCCAAATATATTATCTCATGGCTACAAAGCATTGTTAAAATCCCCTCAAAGGAATGTATTTTGCCTCCAAGGATATTGTTGCGTAGCTTGTCGAATTAGTTCTATCATGCGAAGAGTGCCCGCGGGGCATAGACATAGGCAAACTCAATTTTCTCTCCTTATAAAAGACATTGCATGACAATCCATCTACCTTCCTGATCATTGAAGCACAATAGACTAAAGGGCATGTTTTAAAGAACTACCACACTAGAGAACAAGAAGTCACTCGCATAGAAAATATAGAATGTTCTAGAAGCATTTGCTTATGAAGTTCATCTGTCATAATAACTTCAAAAACCCTTGTTACATAATGTACCTTATGTACAAAGAAACTCCTCAAAGTCCATGTCAACCAATTTCCCAACTTTGCTACAAAAGGCATTAAACATGGGGAAAATATAATTAGCATATTTTCTAACCGGATCAACAATTTCATCAACCTCAATTGTGATGCCATTGTAGGGATAGGGTCCTTCCAATCTTTTTTGCTCTCTTCAAAGCCTCACGCATAACCTCAAAAGCGAGCTACACCTCATGCCAGGAATGAAAAGGGTCATCTAGACCGATTGCATGCTTGTGCTTCTTATCTTGGGATACTCATTTTCTGCCGGCGTGATCCTAAATTAGCTTGCATAAATGCAATTGTTGATATGCCCCTTGAGGGGTTCTCTTTAGGGGCAAGGGCCATATCGACATGCCTTATATGTCCTGTGGCATGTCGATATTGCCCTTACCCCTCAAGGGCCCATATATCATATGCACTTATGTTGTACTACGACCATGCTAGTTGCAATCCTAAAATAGCTTGTTTAGCTTAGTTTGTATAAAGGAAACTTGTATTCCAATGGCTGCAAATATTTGACAACTCTGGCAGTAATTAAAGAGTGGTTTTATTAATAATTGAACAAATACATCTCATACATTGAGATCTTTCAGCTACATCCTATCACTTGTAGGTCTTTTAGGTAAATTCAATCTCTTGGAGGATGGGTCTTCTTGCTCCTTAGGATGCAGATTGGGCAAAGAGCAGCCACAATGGAGGAGATAATGAGAATGTGCAACTTTGGAAGGATATGTAAGAGTCCATGAAAGCTGATTATACTAGGGGTCTGCAAGAGCTTGCCATGCCTTTTGAAAATTATGACAAGCACTCCTCTATCCTATCTCAAACCAACAATGAGTGGATCTCTTGAAAGATGCCTATAGAGAAGCTACTACACAATTTCACCAGGCTCAAGAGCAGCTAATAGCATCAGATAGAGCTATTGCAGTGAGCGAGCATCAAGTGGAGCTACTGCAAGAGAATGTATGCACCTTCAAGATGAGGAAGGAAGGAATCAAGAAACATCTTCCTAATGCACATGTCAGACTGTGGTATTGACAGCCGCAATAGTTAAAGCGGATGACTATCCTCTTGAGATGCAATAGGTAAGAAGTGCACGATCTATCATCTACACATCATAGATGAGTGCATAATCCGATGGCCCCACTATGGCCATGCTATGCATGTGTTTTGATTTGGGCTGTTTGTGGATGCAAACTTGATTTGCGGAGATCCTAGTTGTGGCCTCCCACTACCCACGTCCTGGAAAGATCAATTGTGCCTGCTTGCTGCATCCATTCATAGCGAGAAATGAGATGCTGCAACAAAAATTGCTAGGTGGGTCTACCAGGCAAAAAGAAAGTGCCTTGACTAGCCCCCTAAAAGAAGGGAGCCTAAAGCAAAGAAGTCTAAGGTCGAGCCTCGAGAAGAAGGGCCGATCTCCCTAAGAAGCACAATGTGACCTTATGAAGGAAGCTCAAAGTAAAAAGTAAAATGTTCAATGTGTTCTGCATTTTGCAGAGCCATTGGTAAAAAGCCTCCTTGTTGGCTCTCTGATCTTTAAGAACTTTTTTCATCCCTGCTAGCTCTTGCTCTGCTTTGTCCCCATTCATTCTAACATCATCAAGCTGTTGACGTAGCAACTTGATGTGCTTCTCTACTTCTTCTCTTCTATGATTTTCCATCTCGACCAATTTTTCAACGGCCTCATCTTGCTCCCGTTCCTGCAAGGCCTTCTCTTCTGCCTTCTCCACCTTGGCTTCTACACCTCCTTGAGCATTCTCTCATGTTGCAATGTCTTTGTTGCATTAGTGGCTTTCATATGTAGATAATTCATCTTCCTATCGTATTGCTCAAAAACTGATTTAAGAAAAGTCCCCGATTGACTGAGATGACAATTTGTGCCATGCCATCCTTGCAATTCTTCAAGTTAGTCATCACGATCTTGAAGATCTCGCCTTTGAGAAAGAGATCATACGTCTCCTCAATTGTTCTGTTGTTGCTTCTTGAACATCCGAGAACTTCACAGTTCCTCTCATATCAAAAAAGCACCGCCTTGTCTGTTTCAACACATCCTGAACATTAATTGGCAAGCTCAAAACCTTGACTCCACCATCTATGCTAATCTGAGCATTCAGATATAAATCTAAAATATTTGATCTCTTCCATGACTTCTCTAAGAATTATGCTTGCAAATCACCTCCAAGAATGCCTAGCACCTTTTTAATCATGCTTTCACTGATATTAATCTTTTGACTTTTGACAGACAATATATCCATCCTTCACATTCACTTCGTCTATCAACTTGGTGAAGTTGGAGAGAGAATCCAAATTAGGCTTTCTAAGATTGTGTAAGGAGATCTCGTATGTCAAGATTTGAAGATTAGGGGAGGAATGATTGTGTGAGGAGATCTCACATGTCAGATTTCAAGACTAGGGGAGGAAAGACACTCTCAGACTGTGTAGAGATGCAGGATCAAAATGACACGTTTGGGAGGGGATCCATTCTAAGAGGGGATAGAAGTTGCAAGAAAAGTGCAACAAAGAAAGGTCGAGAGGTAATGGTGAAGGGAGTCAGAAATAATGAAGGAGTAATTAGATGAAACAATGAAAGGAACCTGAAATGTTGAATGAAATGGAACAGTGGAGGCTTAAGTAGGATCAAGGCCACCACGATGTCTGGCTCATGTGATGGTGGTTATTTGAGGTGGCTAAGCTATGCCTTTTTCCACCCAATTAGTTAGAGTACAGTTAATTAGTAGCCACCGCGGTGGCTCCTTGATGATTATTTGGATAGGTGGCAAGTGAATAATTGGTGTCTCAAATTTTGATCAGGCTTGCATGTGATTTAATTACCACTTAATTACCAGTCACTGACATGGCAACTCCTTCATGATTATTTAGATGGCACCACATGACATGGGTAATCTTGCCCATCCATACGGTGGACCAAAGATTTAATTACCACCAGTCACTAGCATGGCAACTTCTTCATGATTATTTGGACATCCCGATGTTAGTTACCAGCCACACCACGATAATTACATGCGATTATTTTTAGGGAAAACTCTTTTTAATGTAGTTAAAATTATGAGTCACAACGGTGGCATGAGATTCAATAGCACCAAGTATGATTCTATAATTAGATGGGGGCTTGCATCCAGATTGTTTTTTGGGTAAAGCAAGAAATTTAGTCCAACATGGATGTGATTTAATTACCACTTAATTACCACCAATCACCGGCATGGTGGCTCCTTCATGATTATTTGGACATCTCCATGTTAATTCCCAACACCACGGTGGCATGTGATTGCATTCCCAACACCACGGTGGCATGTGATTGCATGCCAGATTGCATGCAATTATTTTTGGGGCAAAACTATTTCTAGTGCAGTTATAATTACCAATCATTGTAGTGGCATGAGATTAAATAGCGGCTTATGATTATATAATTGGATGGGCTTGCATGCCGCGATTATTATTGCAACAAAACAAGCAATTTAATTCGGCATGCATGCATTTCAATTATCGCTTAATTACCAGTATTGACATGGCGGCTCTTTCATGATTACTTGGACATCCTAGCCACCACTGTGGTGGCATGTGATTGCATGCCAAACTTGCATGTGATTATTTTTGGGGGAAAAGTATATTTAGTGCAATTAGAACTACTAGTTAGTGCAAAGGCAAGAGATTAAATAGTGTCCTATGATTCTATAGTTGGACGAGTTTGCACGCTCGTGATTATTTATGAGGCAAAACAAGCAATCTAGTTCCAGTCACCGTGGTGCCCTCACCTTTCATGATGGTGGCTCAAATTTTGATTAATTGAAGATGGATCACGATTATTTGGATGGAACCATTGGGCCTCCAGGAACCGTGTTGGCTCAGATTTTGATTAATTTAAGGTGGCTTATTAAGATGTCTCATGATTATTTGGATGGCACCACTGGGCCTCTAATCATCGTGGTGGCTCAAATTTTGATTAATTAAAGGTGGCTCATTAATATTAGAGTGCCACTGTTGCTATTTAGGTGTGGCCCTGAACATGATTTATCTACTTTACTCTCATCTGCCCCTACTCTGCTACTTTGCTCCACGCTCCCTCCTCTAGCTCTCATCTGCCCCTGATCGGCTATCTCGCTCCATGCTCCCTTCTCCAGCTCTCATTCGTTCATCTGCTCCCCTGCTCATCTACTCCACTACTCACCCACTCTTTCCACCATGCCAGGAACTACAAGAAATGCAACCCACATTACTACCGCCCTCGATACAACGTGATCCCAATCTTGTCTACTTTCTCGTACAAGGTCATTGTGTTGCACTCGCTAGGACTTTAAATGCTTGCTCTTGTGGAATGTCTCTGTAATCTCCATCGGTTCCCCCACATCTCCATGTCGCCACCTTGGATGGCATGCACACAACTGGTCTCTTTATGGTTGTTCTCTATGGATTCTATGGAGACAGGGCTAAGGATTTTCATGGCAGAGTTTTCTTGTGTTGTTGTTGGGGGTCCAAATTTTGAGTCTTGCATTTATGCATGGCGTGCAGCCTCTTCATCATCTCCTCCATTGTTTCCCCAAAATTTTGGATGCAGCAAGCTGGGCTAGCCTTTGAATATGAGAATGTAGAGCGGTCTATCAACAATCCACAATATTGAGTTGTATAAATATCCTCTTTGCAACTTTTGCTCAACAAGGCTCATAACCACTCAGCAATGGGCAAGTGGTTATCCTCGCCAAATGTAATCTTTGGGGCTTTAAGGCTCTCAGCAATTGCTGATTTTCTTTTTATGTAATGTCTTTTGTTCAATTTTTAGTCCATGAGGCTCTCAATAATTGCTAAGTTGTTAGTTTTTATAATTAGTCTTTGGATGTAGATGTAATCTCTTTTTTTCAATTTTTTCTCGATGATGTAATATTTTGGGCTCTAAGGCTCTAACAATTGCTAAGTTTTTATAAATGTAATCTCTTTTGTTCAATTTTTGCTCCATGAGACTCTCAGCAATTGCTAGGCTGACAGTTTTTATAAATTGTCTTTGGATGTAGATGCAATCTCTTTTGTTCATTTTTTGCTCGATGAGGATCTCATCACTTGTCTTTGGATGTAGATGTTATCTCTTTTATTCAATTTTTTCTCGGATCTCATCAATTGCTAAGTTGTTGTAAATTTTCTTTGGACATCAAGTGTAATCTCTTTTAAGTTTCAACTTTGATATAAATAATACTATTATGGTAGTCATTGTTGGTAGCAGTCATTGCTGGTTACAGTCTTTACACAAGAAATAGGTGCACAAGGAAACACATTTTCTTTGGTTTAGGATTAATTGCAAGTAGCACAAAATAGTTCCAAGAACCAGGGTGGTGGTTGCAAGGAAATACATTTTCCTTGGTTTAGGATGCAATCTACACTAAAATAGAACCAGCATGGTGGTTGCACAAGGAAATACATTTTCCTTTATTTAGGATTAAATTTTAACCACTTGTTTCAAACTCGATGCAAAATATATGAACAATTGTGGGACTCCAATGTGGGTCTCGCGTGACTCAACCAATTATGTAAATACATTTTCTTTGATATAGTAGCTACAGGCACCTCTAAGAATGAGCACAGTGGTGCACCAAGCCAACGTCAACACAATGGTTGTGAATCTAGATCAACACGGAAGAGTTGCACGTAGATGACAAGTGGCAAGCTATGGGTACATGACAAGTGGCGAGCTGTGGGTAGATGACAAGTACAAATATCCTCTTGACAGATGGAACCATTGGGCCTCCAGGAACCGTGTTGGCTCGGATTTTGATTCATTTAAGGTGGCTTATTAAGATGTCTCATGATTATTTGGATGGCACCACTGGGCCTCTAATCACCGTGGTGGCTCAAATTTTGATTAATTAAAGGTGGCTCATTAATATTAGAGTGCCACTATTGCTATTTAGCTATGGCCCTAAACATGATTTGTCTACTTTGCTCTCATCCACCCCTGCTCTACTACTTTGCTCCACACTCCCTCCTCTAGCTCTCATCTGCCCCTGATCGGTTATCTTGCTCCATGCTCCATGCTCCCTTCTCCAGCTCTCATCCGTTCATCTACTCCCCTACTCATCTACTCCAATACTCACCCATGCTTTTCACCATGCCAAGAACTACAAGAAATGCAACTAACATTACTACCCCCCTCAATACAATGTGATCCCAATCTTGTCTACTTTCTCGTACAAGGTCATTGTGTTGCACTCGCTAGGACTTTGAATGCCTGCTCTTGTGGAATGTCTTTGTAATCTCCATCGATTCCCCCCACATCTCCATGTCACCACCTTGGATGGCATGCACACAGCTGGTCTCTTTATGGTTGTTCTCTATGGATTCCGTGGAGACAAGAGTTTTCTCGTGTTGTTGGGGGTCCAAATTTTGAGTCTTACATTTATGCATGGCCTTCAGCTTCTTCATCATCTCCTCCATCAGTTCCCCAAAATTTTGGATGCAGCAAGCTGGGCTGGCCTTTGAATATAAGAATGTATAGTGATCTATCAATAATCCACAATATTAAGTTGTACAAATATCCTCTTTGCAACTTTTGCTCAACAAGACTCATAACCGGGCAAGTGGTTATCCTCACTAAATGTAATCTTTGGGGCTCTAAGGCTCTCAGCAATTGCTTATTTTCTTTTTATGTAATGTCTTTTGTTTAATTTTTACTCCATGAGTCTCTCAATAATTGCTAAGTTGTTAGTTTTTATAATTTGTCTTTGGATGTAGATGTAATCTCTTTTTTTTAATTTTTTCTCAATGATGTAATATTTTGGGCTCTAAGGCTCTAACAATTGCTAAGTTTTTATAAATGTAATCTCTTTTGTTCAATTTTTGCTCCATGAGACTCTCAGCAATTGCTAGGCTGATAGTTTTTATAAACTGTCTTTGGATGTAGATGTAATCTCTTTTGTTCAATTTTTTCTCGGATCTCATCAATTGCTAAGTTGTTGTAAATTTTCTTTGGACATCAGGTGTAATCTCTTTTAAGTTTCAACTTTGATATAAATAATACTATTATGATAGTCATTGCTTGGATGACTGCTGGTTACAGTCTTTACACAAGAAATAGGTGCATAAGGAAACACATTTTCCTTGGTTTAGGATTAATTGCAAGTAGCACAAAATAGTTCCAAGAACCAGGGTGGTGGTTGCAAGGAAATACATTTTCCTTGGTTTAGGATTAATTGCAATCTACACTAAAATAGAACCAGCGTGGTGGTTGTAGAAGGAAATACATTTTCCTTTATTTAGGATTAAATTTTAACCACTTGTTTCAAACTCGATGCAAAATATATAAACAATTGTGGTTGCACCAAGCCAATGTCAACACAGTGGTTGCGAATCTAGATCAACACGGAAGAGTTGCACGTAGATGATAGGTGGCAAGCTATGGGTACATGACAAGTGGCGAGTTGTGGGTAGATGAGAAGTGGCGAGCAACGGGTAGATGATAGAACAAACTCTGGATAGTCAGATGTACAAAGATGCAGCACAGGAGGGCATAACTGCTCTTGTATAGTGACATGTGTCGAGCTTTTCAGTGTGTAGAACAACAAGTTTTGACAAATTGTGTCTCATTATTATGCTAGTAAGGCAATTATTACATCGAAAAAATCTCCAGCGAGAGCATGAGTCTGCCCCAAATTCAAGATATCTCCCACCAAGCACATCGCATCACACCCCCAAAATTGCCTTGTAAATAGTTCTGCAATTGGCTAAACCCGATCGTGCATCGACCACCGAATCATAGACTAAAATTAAATCATAAAATAAACCATAGAGTGCAACATAGAGCTCACCACCCTATCATAGAGCCACCAACTCACCTCCAACATTAGAGGTCATATGAGGGATCAATAGCGTAGCTTAGCTTAGTAGACATCCATGTCCCTTACCATGAAATACCCATTAATAAGGGATGCATAGAACTAGCTTGCCATCCACTACCATGCTACTAGCAAGATTCATTACCTACGTATTGATAAAAGCATCCTAACACTAGGCCCGAATGCCAACGTATAGCCCCCATGCCAATATATAGCCACATGCTATCTAAATATAGCACATGGGCTTGATTCCCTTCTAGACCTCCTTTTAGGTGGGTTTGAGGTATCTCCCTCTTATTAGGAATATCCATACCATCCCATTAATTGTGGGCCTATTGGATCTCACTTAATCCATATGTGAATCACTAGCTAACGGCCTAGCTTAGCTATGGATGTATACGGAGTGGAGGCCCTATCATATATTATATGTTCTTCCCTTCTGCGTCTCACTTAATCCAAATGTGAATCACTATCTAGCCTAGCTTAGCTAGGTATGTTATAGGATTGGAGTCTCTATCATATATTATATATATAACAAAAGTGTTTTTTATAGGAAACTACCACATTAGCATATGGAATGCAATGCCATTGAAACAACTATGGAATGGACGGGGAAGGTGCCAGAAGGCTCACCCAATATTGTTATTCAATTTTCATATGCACCAGCTCTATACTGGCAAGATTCATTTTAATACATCTTTCTAACTCACTCTCCATATGGAACCATCATTGCCAGTAAGAGGTAGAGAAGCTCTAGTGGATGCAATCGTGTTTGATTTTCCCATGTGTGGCTTGCCTATGCTTGGAAATATAGGTAGAGTCCGCAGTTTATGATGTGCAACAATGGCTCAAGCTAACAAAATCTCTCGAGCCTAGCTATGCTACTTAGAGCTTGTGTAGACCTTGCAGTTGGAAGTTGTTAAGGGATTGAGGTAATGAAGGAGATTGGCTCTCAAAAGCTTGGATAAATGGAAGCCCATGCAAATTCAAGGAAAATGATTAAACGATCTACTAAAGCATTTAATTAAGTTTGAATGTCCATTAAAGTCTTTAACCAACTTGAAAAGTCTTGAAAAATAAGCTTGAATTCAAGTTTTTCTAAGCCCCGATAATGATTTTGTGATAATGCAACAATGTTCTTGTTTAAATAAAGATGCATAATAGGAAGGGGGGAGGGAGGGAGAGAGAGAGAGAGAGAGAGATCATTTACCCCTTGGCAAAGCTAATAAAAAGGTTAATTGGTTATACATTTGATAAGGGCCCATAAAGCTTTAAAGGCCCTCAAAATCACTAACAAGACCCTGCATTACTACTAATCTAACAAGAGTAAGAACGTGGTTATAACCACAAGGTATCATGTGAGGCTTAACGTTAATTTCTTCGAAGTATGTGCCAAAATGTCATTATTTGAGGGATGGTCCCCATTGTTGACAAAGTACCCCTACAAAACCCTTAAGTGAATCCAAGAGTCCTACTTAGAGCACGTCCCCAAGCATGCTAGTAGTGTTGATGCAACAATAGCGCAAGTTTTTGCATTGTCACCATGACCACCTATTCAATTCACACATTGTGAAAAAGGAGGGATGCGAGTGCCACCCCACTACCACCGATGCTCTTTCCCGCATCGCACTTGGCTGTCATGGAAACAAGCTATCTAATCCTATTAATTAATTTCTCTTGCCCTCCTCCCCAACTTGCAATTAACCTATGGCTTCTTAAGCAAATTAATCTCGCCCCTTCCTCCCCTTGTCACAAACCCCTGCCTCCGCTTGCTCCTCCGCTATCTCCTTCCTCCTTCGCTTCCTTCCCTCCTCCCACTCACTCCTTTCATCCTCCTTCCTCCACTCCCTCCTTCCTGCCTCTGCCTCCTCCCTTCCTCCTTCCTCCTTCCCACTCCTCTCTCGCCTTCTCTTCCTCCTTTGGATTATATAGGCCTTCACAGGCCCCTGCATCTACGCCCCCCCCTCCTCTTTTTATCTCTAAGTTAGGAAGCTTCTAGAAGTCAGAGGCTTCTCGAAGAAGCCATGACCCACTGTGCAGTGCAATAGACCCTCTTGCGGGCTACGTAGAAGCCACGACCCTCTTGCAGCTCAATTTTGGATCAAACTCATCAGAAAACCACCTATGTACATTGCTCCTTACACCTTAATCACATTCATGAACCATCGTCGGCCCCCCACAAATTAATTAATAAATGAGTTTTCGGGGGGGGGCTATTAGACCTCCCCCTTAGAGCAAGGGAAACAAGGTGAAAATTTCATTGGGCATGCCAAACTGGAATAAAACTGAAGGTATGCATGGTTGAGCTCCTATTTGAGGGGTTTTTCTATGGTAGTCTTTGGGAGGAGGATGTAGGTGCTAAAGTCATCGGACCAATAGCAATGGTTTGTGCCTGATAGTCTCGATTTGCTTTCAAAATTGGTCCAAATGTGGTCTAAAATGGATAGGTAAATTGTTGTTGGTTTGTTGACTATTTGTGTGCATGAAGCCTATTCAAGAGTGCTTTTTAGGATATTCGATGTGCTTTCTATTTTTGTCTGGATTGCTTGTGTTAACGCTATGCAGAAGTTGCTCCAAGTTTTGTGTGAAGTGCTAGATTGGTGCTTTGGGTGATTTGTACGCAGTTATTATTTGTAGTTGGTTGTATGTGGCATTCTGGAAGATTACGCTTATTAATTCGACCCCATTTTGTGCGATTGTGGTTTGTGCAATCAAGGTTTGTGTTGAGTTGTAAAGTAGTGAAAGCCCATGCTCGCCGTAGCATGAAATTTCGTTGAAGTTGGGGAATGGAGGATTGCTTGTAAGATGTCAGCAGCCATTATGCTTCTATTTTGGACTATGTCCTGATGGCATGCAGTTAGTGATACTGTATTGAGTGATTTGATGATTGTGTCTGTTTGTTTGTGTGCTTCTAGGTCTTTTTGTATGCATTCCCAACTTGCGTTTGTTTGTATGCATTCGATCTCTTGTAGCACGTTGTCGTCAACTTTGATGTGTTGCTTTTCTAGCTTGCTAAGGCAGAATAGGTTCTCTGGTGAGGAGACTGGTGAGAGTGCTGTGTATGCCAGGCCATGAGTTCGTATTTTCTGTGGGTCGAATGCTACGCTTGCCATTGTTAATCCTTGAGACCTATGTATTGTTCTAGCATTGGCTGGTTGGATTGGGAATTGCTTCCTCGTTATTATTAGATTTAAAGAATTCTTACCAACTTGGAATTATTTTGTGATTTGGAATATTGGTGTACATGTCGAGCAGATCCTCGTATAGCTGTTTGTTTTCGTATCATGTTTTTGTGCCAACTTTGTTGTTGTGGAAGTTAATCCATGCTATTGGTTGTTGATTTGTGAAGCTAAGGTACTTGAATGTGTCATCGGCTCCATTAACTAGGCCATCAGGAATGTTTATATTTCCTGCGTAGAGCTCAACTATCATTGCTTTCTTCAAATCTAGGGTTGTGTGTAAGCCTGCAGTTGCCTGTGGGTTGATGGGCGCTTTAATTAGTTTGTTGCATGTCATGTTTTTTTTGGTTGGCATGGAAGAGGTAAGCGTCCCCTGGCAGCTCTTCGAAGGGCTTCTTTTTGTGCATTTGTGAAGAATAGGTGGGAAATTTGTGTGTCAGTTTCTGACCGACGTACAAAATTGTTGTTCAGGTATTACAAATTGTCATCTGTATGTTGGCCAATTCTAACTTTATTAAGGGTCTCTACAAATATTTGGTCTGTTTGTTGCATTTTTGTTCTTATCTCATAGCAACGAATTATTTCTTGCCAATACGATAGCTGCAGCAAGCTGCTAGAATTTCTTGATTTTTTGAATATCCAAGCATCTCTATCAGGGCTTGCTTGGCATAGGTCACTGCAAAATATAATGTCCAATCCTCCGAATTGTTTTGAATGGTTTTGTTTGATTGAGCGTAGTTGTGTGTCAATTAGATTCAACATAGTTTGACTAATAAGGGAAACCTCATATGACTAGCTTTAGGTTTGTATATTGTGCGCGTAGTTTCTCAAGCTTCTCGCCCCAACAAGGTTTGTTAGGTGGTTGAGGAGTGGTAGTTGTAGTGCTAAGTGGATTTTTGTTCCACCTATGATAAATGCTACCTTCCTAGTGTATGCCATTAACAGGATCGTTGGTAGCTCAACATCGGTTTCTATTGCCCATGTGTAAATCTGTAGCAATACGATCATTTGTAGTGTGAATGTTTTGCCAGTGCCAGCAGCTCCCATAACGAATAGGTGGATTGGTTCAATAGGGTTTATTGTTTTTCGTAGCATAAGGTCATTGTGTAGGAGTTGTTGACTTGCATTTAGCTTTTTGATTGTTTCATGGTAGTCTTTGTTTCACATCATTTTGTATGTTTTGTATGATGGGACACCATGAGTTTGTTGTTGTTTGTTTTGTGGCATGTTTACTCGTATGTCATAGCTGAAGGAGCTAGAAGAGTTTGTTTTGGTTGTTGCTGATGAGTTGCTACTAGTAGTTGTTTGAAGAATTGTTTTTGTGTACCTGTCTTTGTTTTCCTTGATTTATTGTATGTACTCGTGGTATGTATCGGTCCATGTTCTATTGTTCATTAGCAACGTATTCTCATATTCTTGGAAGGGAATATAAAGCAAGCAATTCTCATGGTGGAACTCATGGTGGAAGCAGTTGGAATCTTTGTGTTGGTTGAATTGCACAAATCATATTATTTGCTCTTTTCTTGTTTTTACTAGTTTGCCTTTTAATGTTTTACACACTTGCATATTCGGCCAAGCAAATTTTCTAAGGAATTTGGTCGTTTGCAATACTTTTGAATAATGTCGTTGAAGAATATCTCTATGCTATTGTCAGGAAGATTTTGTAGTGTTGCTTTCCTTTTTAGTAGAAGTGATTGATCATCTTTGAAATTCGTATTTATGAAGACAAATTGTCTCGAGCAGCTTGTTAGTGGCAAAGATAGCGCTATGTAAGCTGCTTGTTGGGAGCTTATCTCTTGAGTGTCTATCAATATGTTGTCAAACTTTCGCAAGCATTCGTATGTGCTAAGATTGTTTTGCATGCAATTATCGAACACTACCTTGAGCGCTCGGTCCATGTTCTATTGTTCACTACACCACGCGGGTTTAGGATGAACTGGATGTCGATGTTTGCATCCCATAATAATGAGAGTTTAGGATTGAAATTGTTTGTGTATATCTCTTTCTGCTCTCTCTTCAACAAAATTAATGGTTTTGTGATTGAGTTACGAATAGCATTGATATATTCTTCTTCTGATCTGTCTATAGCAGCACGAGCTATTGATTGAAGGAAATAGATGTGTCTTGTTCCAAGTTATTTAACGTTGCATTAATTTTCTTTGCAAGATCTTCTAGTGTTGTGTCGTCATTGTCTACATCTTTGTCTATTGATAGTAGAATGTATGTTTTGCATGAAGGTGCTTTGGGAAAGCCACAGCAATATCCTTTACTTCCTTTCTTGCAACCTTTCCAATGATGGTGATGCATTTGGGCTACTTGGAAAGAGTCTTGTAGAGATTGGCATCGACTGCGATGAAGTTATCAATGAATGAAGTTATGTCATCTATCGATGAGGAGCCAAATGTTGGTGCATTGTTGACCCATAGGAGCCCATGGTCGTGTTGTCTTCCTCGATGTTGGAATTCTGTGACAAAGAAGAAGTCCAATACTTCGCCTAGTATGGCTTTATCCTTTATTAGCTCTTTTTTCATTGCTTGAAAGCGGTGGGCATAATACCTTACTATTGTGATTGGGTTGGAACGGAAGAGATCGCGAATGTATGTAGACTCATCTTCATCTAGTGATTGTTGAATGTTTGAGTTTAGTGTTTTCAAACATCTTAGTAAACTTGGCCAATGTATTTCTCCACAAGAAAATGTGACAAAGAGTGTTGGAGATCCAAGTTGTCGTATCATTGCGAATATATATTTCTTCAATTTCTCCTTGTAGTCCAGTGAAGTCCGTAATGCTTAAAAGTCTTTGTAGCCTATTCTTGAGGTTAGAATTTGTTCGACATTTGTGTCATGGCGAACGTCTTTGACACAGAGATTCTTCCCTTGTAGTCAAGCTTTGCGCAATTGAACCCAAGTGGATGATAAGACTTTCAAAGTCATAATCTATCTTTATAAAAAGGTTTTCTATATTTTGTGAGAATCTTCTATCCTCATGTAGTAGCTCCCACTTTGCAATTCTTTGGTAATTATGATTTTCCATTTCGTGATATTTCCTTTGTTTGCCAAAGAATAGTGTTGGATATGATTATAATATAATCAACTATTTCTTTGCCCCCAAAAAAGAAAAGAATATTGTTGGGAATGTCATTTCTTCGCAATGGCGATCTTTGAAAAGGCTAAGAGGAGAATGGCCTTCAAAGGGTGTGATATTTGTTATGGAGTCATTGTAGTCTATGACTTGTTGCGATGTATATAGTCCGTGCAAAAGCATATCTGTCTCTAATTCATCCTCATGGTGTTCGATGTCTGTGCATGCATTTTGTTTAATGTCCATTCCTGACGACTGTTGCATTGTGAGAATATGTTCTATCCTTTGTTTGCTAAGTGTCACATGATTTTCTACATATAGTGGCGACAAGGTGAGCTCATGCAATGCTCTCATTGTTAGTAGTGGCCGAACTAAACCACTCATGTACGAATGGTTGTATTCTAGCTTTCGCTTTATCCCAACAAGCAAGCATCCATCGTCGTTAATAAAGCGTGAAGAACACTACGGTGCTCTTTCTACAGCTGCCATAACATTAATTATGCTTCCATGCAAACCATACTGGCCTTTGTAATTTAGTTCCCAAATTTGTGCGAATGGAATGCGTATTGAGACTAGGCATGCTTCCACAATGTTAAGTCTAGAAGTATACTTTGTTTGCTTGTTTAGTTCCATTGTAGAATTCAAAAACAGGTCTGGGAGCTTCCCTACAGCAGCAATAGATTTTGCACAATTGCTACAAAGTCTAGCTATTGTTTATGTATTTTCAAATATGCCCGTGAAGACTTTGCTTGTGCTTTTTATAGTTGCATGTATGAAAGAAGAGTCTTTTGCAATAAGAAGCACATGAATAGGATGGAGTGTCATCAACAATGCGAAAGTACTCATTGTGATGTTGCTCAAGGTTAGTCCTTGCAACTAAATGGTTTTCACGTATAGCAGTTGCAGTTGTTGTTTGTTGTTTGCACATTCTGCAAATTTTTGAACGTATCTGATGGTCTGACATTGTCATTGTGGGGTAGCATATCTTGAACTCATTCAGAATGTGTTTGTTACCAAGTATACTTTTTATATGTATTAGCTCACTCAAGATAGCACATTCAGGTGGGGACCAATGACCGCGTTTCCGTTTACGTTGTATGACTTGTTTGGAAAGGAAAGCAAACTAACCATTGTCAAGCATGTCAATAGAAATTAAATATGCCTTTTACGATGCCTGTTTTTTCCTTTGCCTTCTTGTAGAAGTTTGTGCAATTTTTCAAAAGCAGCATAGTAAGTTAGGACTTCTAACTCCCATACAAATATTTCTGCAACGATTCCTAGGATATAATGGAGTAGTGCGTTTGAATTAGATATTGTTTCAAATATCTCCAAAATATTATTTGCAATGTCATTGTCATTAAGGAAGCTAATATCATTAGTATTGAAGAAAGATCTCCAAACTAATACTGCATCTCTTTTTAGAATGCGAAGTTATTGTATTGTTGTTGCGACCAAGGTTGTTTTCAAGCTTTCACTAGTGTAACTATGGCCAAGTAAATGAGCCAAGACAAAAAATACATTTTGATTTGTAGGATTATGTTGAAAAACATTTAAGTCAACATCTAATGCCTGCAAATTCTCCACCATAAGAAACTCCATCTTCAATTTGGTGGGACTTTAGCAAGGCACAGAGGCAAAGCAATTAGAATTGTTTGCAAAATTTGGTATGGTATTACTAAGCACATAGAGACAAAATGATAAGAACCGTTTGTAAATACTTCGTTGGGATAAGACTTCCTCTATGTTCACAAAAGATTATATTTGAAAAATATCAAAGTAGCAATAAGAAAAGATTCTTATATCTTTACAAAGACTTTATATTAGCAAATTTGCAAAAAGACTTCCTCTTTGTTTAGAAAATAGCTTGTATTTCCAAAATTAGAAGAGACTTTATTTCCAAAATTGGAAGAAAGTCTCTTTCTAGGTTGTACAAAATATTGTATTTACAAAATGGTAAAAGTAGCTTGATATCCTTTTACACAAGTGTAAAAGATTGATGTATCTAAGCAGAAGTTATAAGGAAAGACTGATTTTGACAAAATAAAGCAGAAGTTTCAAAATTTTGCAACTTTCTTACAAAACACCTTGTATTTTCAAGATTGGAAGAAAGTCTCTTCCTAAGTTGTACAAAATATTGTATTTATAAAATTATAAAACTAGCTTGATAGCTTTTTACAAGTGTAAAGCTTGATGTATCTTAGCAGAACTTATAAGAAAAGATTGCTTTTAGACAAAATAAAGCATAAGTTTCAAAATTTTGCAACTTTCAAAAGTTACAACTACACAAAAATTGAGTTTCTTGATCTAGATTCTATTCTCAGGCTGATAATCGATAATGTGGCCTTTGTGATTGAGAGAAAAAGTGCCAGTTTTTTAAAAGCACTGAGTGTGATCTTTGCACTTAACGAACTTTTTGAATGAAGGGAAAGGAATGGTTTATCCAATGCTAAAACTTTATCAACATTTGCTCCTGAAGAATATCTCTATGTGTGTTGTCTCTTAAAGTGATCTTAATTCCTTGTAAACTCACTGACTGAATAGCTATAACCTCTTGCTTGCATTCATGACAAAAGTGCTTTCATGTTTGCAAACTGATTTTTGGGCTTTGGCACTTGTTACAAACAAACTAAATTTTAATGCTATTAACCTTTGCAATTTGAAGAGTTCCAAAGACCTGCAAATAGAAGATTCACAACAAATTGAAGTATTGCAGAAAAAGAAAAGTATAAGAAATGACAACTTTCAAGAAACTGCCTTCTTGCCATAGCCCAATTCTGCAACTTGGTTTGAAGTAGCATCTACAAGACACTGTTTGAGCTCAAGAGTTGGTAGCGGTGCAAGAATTGTTCCATCTAAAATTGAAAAAGTGTTACTTCTTGCTTTCCATATACCAATGTTGTGAGCAACATACATTGCGCAGCCCTTTTCATGGAATTCATTTGTAACTATCTAATACGATTCAGAACATCTCTCTGGCACAAATGAAAGCTGAAATAGCTACAGAAAGAAGCCTAAGTGTTCAAAGTGAGAAAGATGAACTAGAACAGAGAGTGAGTACAAAAGTTTACTCTTGCTCTATCTGTTGAAAGCGGCCCATCAACAATTGTGAGCTATTTAAGCTGACCTCCAACAGGCTTAGAAACAGCATCAATATTGACAACTGCAAAGCAAACTATGGCAAGCTCTGTGGAATTGTTTGTGCTAGGACTTTCAACAATCTGAGTTAGAAACTCATTTATAGTTTTGCCTGGGAGGAAGGTTATTTGGCAGTCAAATGGGCAATGAAGCCCTACATAATCAAAACCCTAGACCTAAAGGACTGCCTTCCCCACACCTCTCCTTCGGACTCGACTCCCCACCCCTCTCCTTCCTATACTAACTAAGTGCAACTAACTGATAAGTAAGCACACCTCCCCTCCCCACATTCCTCTAGTTCGAGACTAACTGCTAAGTTCCTAGTTCTCTCCCGTGGTCATATTAGACTAACTAAATATAATCAATCACCCCTCCCCTCTCCAGAGTGTAGTCTCTCCTAGTTATCTCTCCATCCTCATTAACTAGGTTTAGCCTCTCCCCACGTTTTAATATTCTCTAACCTTGTGCATCCATTAATCCCTAACCTTGTGCATTCATCATAAAGGAAATAAAATAATATAAAATAATAATAATAGTATTTCCCCACCCACGTTTAAATATTCTCTAACCTTGTGCATCCATTACTCCCTAACCTTGTGCATTCATCATAAAAGGAAATAAAATAATATAAAATAATAATAATAGTATTTCCCCACGTCTCAACAGTGTCTACAACATAACAAGAAACAATTAATTTCATTTAAAAGTCCTTGCACAAGCCCCATAGATAGAGATCACAACCCCAAACGCTTAGTCTTCCCTTTGGCCTGCCAAAAAGGACCAACTTTAAAGTGCTCCACAACCCTCCATATCGAGAAACAAATCCCCCAAAAGAAGGAAATAGATTTTGCCATTCCAATTTCCCATCCTCCAGCAACATGTCACGTGTGCATGGGGAGAGGCTAGACTCTAGACTCGAGCTCCTGTTACCTGTACGCATTGCACATTGCCCAGTGCACTGGCGGGAAGCTACAACCAATGCCTTGGGTAAAGAGACGACAGTTCGTTTCAAAAATCAAACGGGAACTGCTGGCAATTTGCTTGTACGACACTAATAATATGGGTTGTGTGTGCTTAGTTCTGTGACTTCTGTCACTCTCTGATTAGAACTGGATGATGGATCCTTTCCAGCTTTTCTCTGACTTTGGGCCATTTTTAAAGGTTTCCAGGAGAGTCGAGATTGATTGTTCAGCTGGAGCTGGAGAGGACTCTCGGACGTAGTTACTCGTCACTTTTGAAATTGTTCTCTTTGCTTGTTGGTTTCTCATCAGCCACTTCTGATGTAAAGAGCTTCCAGAATCCTCCTTCACGTTTTCGATTGGCCACATGGACAGCACTTTTGGCTTCTTGCCTGCCTTGCCTTGAAAATTGGCCTACAGCTCAGAGCTGCTCTCCAGAGTTTAGAACCTTTGAAAATTGGCAAGTAGGCATGGTTTGTGGGAATCTGAACCCAAGAATCTGTTTAGCTGTCTACCGTTTCGTTGTCTATATCCCAGGGCTTCGCCATATATGTAACAGGAGGAAACACGTCGATTTTAGCGCAGACGAGCGGGCCGCAGGTAGCAATTGCAGTGTGGGACATGACGTCTCGATAGGTTTACAGAGAGATTCTTCCTGTACACGAGGAGTCGTCACAATGCACATCCTTCAAGTTAAATTTCCATATATGTTCATTGTTGAGCATATAGCAATCTCAGCAGACGCCTACTACGGTCAAACCGTCAAAGGCTTCTTGTTCCAAAACTTGAAGGAATCTTTCTGGTCGCTCCCATAGCTCGAGATGGATCAACGAAGGGCAGACAAGAGTCGTCGAGCATTGCCCTGTTATCCATTGTTCTTTGCTCTTTGCTAGTTCAAGGTAAGACATGTGCTTGATTCCACTTGTTGGTGAGCACTAGATTTTAAAGTAAATTCACTCCACTCTCGAGAGTTTAACTCAGCCATGGTTGGGTCTCAATTTTTTTTAAAAAATAAACTGCCGGCTTTCATTAAGAGCGGGTCACTCAACCCAAAAAAAAAGACCAAGAACAAAAACTGGCCAGACTAGGGGCGTAAACTCGGGGCCTATGTTGCACAAAGCCGTACCTAGCCTACCTCGAATGCCGTCTCCATCGAGAGGATGGTGTGGTTGATGACAGGGTCCAAATGGTCAAGAAGCTTCCCAAAATCTCGCAAATACAGTTTTACAAAGGACCATGCTTAAAGTTTAGAAGGCATTCTCACTTTGGTGGAGTAAAGCTTTGCTAAAGGGTCATGCTTAACCCCTTTATAGTTGAGCTAAAAGTTTGTTGGGTAACTCAAGTAGTTTTTTGGCGATGGCTTAGTGGAGTAGAACTTTATATAAAGGTTGATCCTTAACCCCTTTACAACTATATTACAAGTTTGCTAGGTAATTGAAGTAGCTTCCTCTTCAGAAGTTGTTTAAGCTTGTACCCCTATTAATATTATTCTTTGTTGACATTGAATCAATCAAAATCTTCCCTTGAGGTGATTGTAATAAAAAGTAGTCCAAGTTTGCTATCAAATATCCTCTGCAAACTTTCACTCAAGTAATCTGATGAAGAGTATAGCATTGTTAACCCAACATTGCTAACATTCTTCCTCAGGTAATTTGATGAAGAGTACAACATTGTCAACCATTCTTCCTTGTACACTGGTGATGGGCTTGATTGTGATAGAAATGTGGTTCACCAATGGTGGGCTAGTACTAAAGGTCAAGAACACAATGAAGGAGGCTTTGCATAACCCTCTAAAGGCTTTGATAGATCTTACTTGCACATATGTAGTAGGCTTGGTTGTGGCAAAGCTATAAGCAATTCATTGTTGATGATCAAGGACATAGAAGGCAACTTGGTTGCAAATGATGTGACAAGTTATGAGGGAATAAGCTTTTAAATCCTACAAAATCTAAGAAAAGGGATGAAAAGATGTGCAAGTCAAACCTAAGGCAAATAGACACATTGTATTCAAATGTAACACTATTAACTTCAAAAACTCGTAGTAACCATATGCTTTATTAGCTTCAAGCAAATAGTTTTAGATGCGCACTACCTAGCCGCTAGGGGAACCTATATAGTTTGAAACTATTAAATAATAGACTCGGTAGTGAGAAATTACCTTTGCATGGTGTGACTTGATTAGAAGTTGAGCAAATTTTGCTAGGGCCATGTTATGTAGTGTTATCTTCTGTAGCCTACATTACTTGAGCACCCCATTGTTAGTAATATATTAGTTGAAATTTAATATACACATCATTTAGAATATACACATCACTTAGTTTAAATTTAATACGAACTTGTTTTTCTCATGTAGCACAAAATAAGAATGGGTATCAAGGACATGGATTATCACTTTTTGAAAAAGTCTTTAGTCTATATACGTAATTGCATGTCTCATGTCTTTTACATGGTAGATAGTTAGATCATAAGACAATATATATTAACATTATGTTTGAGAGAATGCATGCATATCATGTGATAGTTTTAAAATGAATGGAAAGGGTAGGAGACATAGTGTACATGGGACCCTATTTGCATTTATTGGTGGCCACCATGTAAAATTGGAAGTGTCCAAGATTTTCCCATGGTAAGTTTCAAACAAGTTTGAATTTTTTTCCAATTTCACAAGACTTCATGAGACCTCCACACTTTAGTTATCTTTCTAATGGGACACGTAACTAAAGAGAGACACATGACTTAAAAGGAGACAACTCAATAGTCTCACCACATGCTATCATATAATTTTTTCCTTAATCTAGCTTAATGAGTACATTTGCATTATTGTGTGTTGTTAGATAAGAAGCACTTCATATGAAGTTTAGTAAATAATCACCATGTTAAGAAGGCTTGTGCAAAAGGTTTGTCCTATAATTAAGGTTTGTAGTTAGGAATGTTAAAAACATTTATATTCCTTTTAGCTCTATTAAGTAAATGTCAACGTTGAGATGTAACTGCCTCTTGAAACTTCTCCAAAAATGATAGAAAATGAATAGAGACTCAAAAAAATAGGTTTAGCTCTTTTGGAATTCTTCACAAGTTGAATGGACAAAATACCTTAGGTTTCCACAACTTTGTTCAATACCTTAAAGTTTCTTTGATTAAAAGTATTCCCACCACCCTCCTAAACATTTAGAAGTTTCTTTGAGAAAATAAATTAGAGTCTTTGTTAAAATGAGTAGAAGATTTTTTGAGTTTTTTTCCTAATGAAAAGGTTTTATCTATACATGGATGATTGCTACACAAAGCATTTAAGGTAATTTTGTATGAATTTAAGGAATTACCTCATCCTACAAGATGTATGATGATGGATTTTTGTGCTTCACTTAATTGGTGTCAAGTGGGGTACTGTTGTATTGCTATCTCGTTTCTATTGAGTTAGGTAAGGGGCAGTCATGCATCTAAACTTGAAACTCGTCCAAATCCATATAGGTATTATGGGCTGCACATGCACTAGATTTGGTGATGTATTTTCAATATAACTCTTTCATGTGCAAACACTATCAATCAACCAACATTCATGGCAAATGTCTAGCTAAAACTTTAGAGGTGTCTTGTCTCCTCAACCAAATATTGATGATGTGACTCATGTATGTCTTATAAACTTCATGCGAGTCACTTTTAAGATAGATGTATTGTTGAGAGACATAAGTCTCAAGGAACATTGTTCCAAAAATGTGCATCATTTAAGATCTCCATACCAATATTGTTTTTTTTTGGGTTGGAAGAAGGGGGCATAGCCCTACAAGTGCTCATTGAGCAACAAAACTTATTCAAAATGAGACATGTAGCCATCTTATCAAGGGCTTATGCAACCACCTATGGAATTCCATACCTTGTGAGCAAGATGGTGAAATAAGGTTTCCAATTCTTGACTCGAAAGTTTCATAGAGTAAAAAATAATCTTATCAAGAGTCATCCAAACAAATAACATCATTTGAATACAAATCATCTCCATTCCTAGATTGCTGATAGAGCTATAAGAAACTCGTGCAAAGATTGAAAAGACATCAATAACAGTTTTTATTCAAACAAAAGACTCTAAATCTTGGATGTCTATGCAATTGCAATGCAAAAAGATATGATTTGAGAAAACTAGAATGATGGTCAAGAACATGGATAATAAGGGGCAATTTGTGTGATATTATGTCTACATGAGAGAGAGAGAGAGAGAGCTTATATAAACAGTTGACAATAAAAATTCATAAGTGAGCCACACATTGTTCGACTGCCGATTCGCATGAAGGAGGGAAATGTCGTACAAAGGAGGTAGAGGTCGCAGAAGGTCACACAAAATAGCAAAGCACCAATAGAGGTCATAGAAGAAGGTGACAGAGAAGAGCAGAGAGCACAAGAAGATTCAAATCTTCCCAAGAGAACGGTTTGCAAAAGATGGGAAGAAGACCAGAATGGAAGAGCTTATTGCAGACTGCAGCTTAGCAACGGTTCGCAGTAGACGACCGACCATAGAGTAGCAATCGTTCGCAGAAGACGAGCACAAGACCAGAATGGAAGAATTTACTATAGACCTCAGAGCAGCTCCACCACAACTTGTGCTTCGGACCCATGTTGCAAATCGCAACAGCTTCATCAAAGGCAGTTCTAAGAGTTTCATCAAAGCCACGTCCATCAACTCCGTCAAAGCCTCGCAGCACAACCAGTAGAGCCTGACCTTCCAAAATTCAATTGTGCCCACCAAAGCTCCACAGCACATCCAGCAGCTCTGCCACAGTGTGGTCAAGTAGAGGTCGATTACCAAGATGCAAGAGTAGAGGCGAAAAAGAATGCATCGCAAGCAAGTCACCACCAGACGAAAGAACAGATCAAAACGAAAGGCATGGAGACCAGCAAGGGCGGGAGGAAGCTGGCGAAGAGAACAACAATGATAGGAGCAGCGAAGAGAACAATGATAGGAGCAGAGGGAGGGGAGGGCTTGAGATGCCATCACCTCAAAGGAGGGTGGTTGCCCTCTCAAGGCCAATGAAGCCCTACATAATCAAAACCCTAGACCTAAAGGACTAGGCTTCCCCACACCTCCCCTTAGGTCTCGACTCCCCACCCCTCTGCTTCCTATACTAACTAAGTGCAACTAACTAATACATAAACACACGTCCCCTCCCCACACTCCTCTAGTTCGAGACTAAGTGCTAAGTTCCTAGTTCTCTCCCGTGGTCATATTAAAAGTATTACCACCACCCTCCTAAACATTTAGAAGTTTCTTTGAGAAAATAAATTAGAGTTTTGGTTAAAATGAGTAGAAGATTTTTTGAGTTTTTTTCCTAACGAAAAGGTTTTATCTATACGTGGATGAGAGATACACAAAGCATTTAAGGTAATTTTGTATGAATTTAAGGAATTACCTCATCCTGTAAGATGATGATGGATTTTTGTGCTTCAGTTAACTAGTGTCAAGTGGGAAATGCTCAAGTAATGTTGTATTTCTATCTCATTTCTATTCAGTTAGGCAAGGGGCAGTCATGCATCTAAACTTGAAACTCATCCAAATCCATATAAGTACTATGGGCTGCACATGCACAAGATTTGGTGATGTATTTTCAATATAACACTTTCATGTGCAAACACTATCAATCAACCAACATTATCAATCAACCAACATTCATGGCAAATATCTAAATAAAACTTTGAGTGTGTCTTGTCTCAACCAAATATTGATGATGTGACTCATGTATGTCTTATCAACTTCATGCGAGTCCCTTTTAAGGTAGATGTATTGTTGAGAGACTTAAGTCTCAAGGAACACTCTTACAAAAATGTGCAACATTTGAGATCTCCATACTAATATTGTTTTTTTTTGGGTTGGAAGAAGGGGGCATAGCCCTACAAGTGCTCATTGAGCAACAAAACTTATTCAAGATGAACCTTGTAGCCATCTTATCAAGGGCTTATGCGACCACCTATGGAATTCCATATCTTGTGAGCAAGATGGTGAATTTTTCCAATTCTTGACTCGAAAGTTTCATAGAGTAAAAAATAATCTAATCAAGAGTCATCCAAACAAATAACATCATTTGAATCCAAATCATCTCCATTCCTAGATTGCTGATAGAGCAATAAGAAACTCGTGCAAAGATTCAAACAAGAGTCAAAATCTTGCATGTCTATGCAATTGCAATGCATAAAGCTATGATTTGAGAAAACTAGAATGATGGTCAAGAACATGGATAACAAGGGGCAATTTGTGTGATATTGTGTCTAGATGAGAGAGAGAGAGAGACAGAGAGAGAGAGAGAGAGAGCGCGCTTATATAAACATTTGACAATAAAAATTCATAAGTGAGCCACACACGAGAGCATACGTACACGTGATAGTGCGTAGTATTAAGTGACTTACAAAAGTTTTATCGAACTTTAAAACATTCCACTTCATCTTAGTGATGAGTTCCACCCCACACATTTAAAACATGCTTATATCACGTTTGTAGAAGTTTGAATGTATAAGTAGATCGCTTAGAGCTTGTTCACACGAGAGAGGTGGTTTCGAAACCACCTCTTCTTGTCAAGGTTGACATGAAACTGGTTTTTGCGTAAGCCCCAACTCTACAGAACTTGCACGTGTGAACTCAAATTGAAACCTTGCGCTCACATGATCTTCCCTTTCTGTGCCAATAAGCTCTTAAAATACAACGAGGTGATAAGATGTAGTCAAATGATAAACTCTCAAAGTGACTCTCATGAACTCGTACTTGGATAAGTTAATACCAAAACTATTCCATGACGATGCATACCTAGTTTCATTTTGTGGAAGTACCAAAACCATAAACATCTCCTCCTTTCATGAAGTTTTAAGCCTTTACCACCCTTGGCAGACTTGCAAACTAAGACCCAATGTTAGATTTCATTTAACATCTTTTTCGAGAAGGCAGCACAAGTAGGGTGGCAGGCTTCAGACCGTAAAAAATTCGTTTGCGATCCATCGTGAGATCATAACATTGAGCACAAGTAGTACGCCGCCAATGCACCCTTCAAATTTGTGGCCGGCCCGCAACTCTCTCTCTTTCTCTCTCTCTCTCTGCCCTCTCTTGTGTTTCAATAAGTGGCTTGTAGATAGTCTTACTTATACGTGCTTATCGCTTCCATTCTTATTTATACGTCTTATCAGTCGAGAAAGAGAGTCTTCTATGTCGTTCCAAGATATTGACGTAGCGAATCGGAACGGCGAGTCCTTCAACAGATGATACAGATCGCAACGAAGGAATCACGAACGTCAGGACACGAGTGAACATACACGAAGACTGCTGTAAAATATTGCGGCTACCGCTTCCAATTAAGGGACGCAATAACATAAGAAATTTGCTAAGGGAAGCCCGGCCTCAAGTGTGTGAGAACAAAACCCTTTCTACTACTATACATGAATTTTCCCGCACCAGTCGTTTGCCGACTTACTCTCCACCTCCGCCATGTACCCAACTTCTTCCAATGAGCAGCTGGGGACTTTCCGCACCGCCCATTCTGGAGTTATTTCATGTTGTTAATTGAAAGAATGGACAATAGAAGATCTAGAACTAACATAGAAGACAGCCCAAGACTAATGCATATAAAGTCCGTAGCTCTTTCAGTTTACGCTGCTGCCACTTGTAGCCACGCAGCGGTGCTGGGGATTCCCTGGTTCACCACGAAGAGCATGTAGTATGCAGGCGGAGCTATCGAGGACGATGGCGGAGCCGTTGCATTGACAAGATAAGAATTAGCCCCTCCTGTATTAATCTGCCCGGATACAGATAGCTGTAGTAAACGCAAGCCTTGAGAATATGAGTGGGTTGTGAACGGAGAACTCATCAGGTTGATCGCGAAATTCCCCTGAGGTGCCGTGCTCACAGAAACAGTCACACTGAATTGCTGGCCATAACTGATCGAAGACGGAGCGTTAATGATGCTCGGACGATTGCCATCGTTCGCCGAATCCAGATAAGCTGGAGAGAAGGCCTCAACTCTCAATTCCGTCGGAAATTCGCCCGTGAAAGTATAAAACTGATGAGTGTTACTGCCTGCGACCAAAACTCTACCGTCAGGCAGGAGGTTCGCAGTGGAGTGATAGACTCGCGCGATGGTGGTGGCAGTTTGAGTCACAAAACGACTCCCAGCAGCTGCGTTACGCTCGTAAAGAACCGGAGATAAGGTTGGATTGATGGCATTGCCCCAACCTTGGCAGCCATTTTGAGCTCCATTGATGATGAGCACATCGCCTGAAGCAAGAAACACCATATCTCCCATTGCCCGTCGGAAGGGCATATACTCCATCTCCCAGGAAGGGTTCGCAGACGTGACAGTGATTCGGCCACAAGTTTGAGAGGCATTCGGAAAAGGGGACGGATACAAGAAGCAATCAAGTTGAGCACCTCCGCATACAAGCACCTCCACGTTGGTGTAGCCGTCGTCCCCCGTGAGAGGCAGCATTACCGAAGACCCTGCAGATGGATAATTGCGAGGCTCACCAGGGATGGTGGGGAAAGTCTTAACCACAGTCGCCGTCTGGTAGTTGTAAATGATCGAATCCCTGTCTGCAAAGATATAGAGGTTTCCGTCCGGAAGGAGATGGACAAACGGATAATAGTTGTCGTTCTCCGCGTCATCTGTCGATTGCAGGAAGGGAAGTGTGGTCTTTGGGACACCATTTGCAGGGATGAACTCGTACGTGAAAACGCTGCGACCCCCCACAACTATTTGTCGACCATCCGGCAACAGCTGGTTTGATGCATACCATCGACCATCTTGCAAAAACTCGGTCGTGGATTCGACCCAGTCGCAAGTTCCGTCGCTGGCACAGGGAGTAAACCGCCTCACTTTGTTGAGGCCATCGTTGTCTCCTCCCGTCTGTACCAGCGTTCCGTCAGGAAAGAACTGGCCAGACGAACACCACGTATCGGTGGCGATGAAGAGAGGGCGGATGATATTAGGACCGGGGGTGAACAGCACCGAGTGCGCAGAACAATCGTGCGTGAGTGTTTGATCGTTGGGATCGTCTCGGCAAACTCCATTGGTGAGGTTGATCTGCGAGGGGCCAATGTCGGTTCGGTCGAGCATTATGACGTTGCTGAAGTGAGTGACAGCGGTATGCATGGAGGCAATCCCGGCATTCTGCACAAGCAATTCCCAGCTCCCTTGGGCACGGACTGGTGCAATGGCGATCGGGAAGAGGAGAAGCATGCAGAGGGCGGAGGGGAGGAGGGCTAAAACCCAGTCTCTCATTGCAACGGAGGAAGCGGATAGGATGTGACGAAGCTGAGAGGCAAGTACAAGCACAGAGGGGCTGACACCAGAGAAATGGGAGGTTAGAAAGCCTGAAGGTATGAGCTGAGCTGAGGTGGGAGGCAGCAAAATGCTTCCAGGTGAGAGCCGTGCTTCGCTAAAAAGCAAGCCAGACTCAGAAGAAAGCTAGCAAAGTAGAGGAGTGAAAGAAGAAACTTAGAGTTGCTAGCAAAAGAGATGCTGGCAAAGTAAAGGGAGGGGAAGAATGCAGAAGAACGCAAAGGGTGCTAGCAGCAAGATTCAAAATGTTACGACGATGTAATGGATGGAGTACAAGCACAATTATATATGACGATGCAAGATGAAAACCAGGAGACGTAAATTAAGGAGAGCACAAAGCGTCAAAAGAAAGCAAGCCGACAAAAAGCCCACAGGAAGATGGAATGGGAGCAGGAATGAAGCAACGACGGCTGGAGTATGGTATGTATAAATTCGCCCACTACGTTGCAGTGGGCGGCAGTGAAGCTGAAGAAACGAATCATACAAGGAAGGGGGCCTCCGGCCTCCCCCAGGAAGGGCCAAAAGAGAGATTAAAAACATAGATATCATAAAGAAAGAGACGCGAAAGAGCTGCGAAGAAGTCCAATGATCCTCCACAGAGAGAACAACAAAAAGAGCAAAAGGTGGCGCGGAGCAAAGTCAGGAGCACGTAGAATATAGATTTAATCGTTAAGGCTTTAACCAATTAAGGTTCGTTTGCGCGTGTGAGAAGCATTGGAGAAATAAATGAGAGCCGCGTAGCAAGCACCTACCCAACGATCCATAGGACAGTAATTAAGCTACGAGACGGCAGCGCGAAATTTTACGTTTTGGGTTAAGTGCCGTTGTTTATACGTTTGGAGTCTTAAGACTCTTAAGTTACAGCTGTGCTCCAGAGGAGCAATAGCTGGGGGGCAGTAGGGTGAGGGGTTTCGGCCACGTGTAAAGTCCTAGGCCAGCCGTTGCGCATATAAAGGGGCTTGTGTGTTGCTTGGTTCTCTTGTTGGATAGAGACGCCCGCTTACTGGCTCCACGTTCCCGCGGACAAAAGTGGCCCCCTTGACGCTGACTGTTAAAACGTATGCAACCTGATCGCAATCTCCCCGCCGCTTCCATCGCACTCTCGCCCTTATTATTTATTAACTCTGCTATCTCTCCGCCGCTTCCATCGCACCTCTTTCCACCTTATCGCTCTCGACATTCTCCACAGAAAGATGCCCGCCCCGTTCTCCCACGACTCCCACACAACAACAGCACACACGCACGCTTGCATTTACTCCCTTTCTTTTCCATCTCAGGTGCTGCATGCAGCATGGCCTGCCCACGGCCCAAATTCCTTGCTTCATGCCTCCACCCACCTGGCCCCAAGATAGCAGGGCTTCTAATAAGAGAGCATTCCCACAATACCAAATTCAAAATTTTAATGTTTCCAAGCTTTCCCCGTTCATTCAAGGAGCTCCCATTATAATAAACCCAAGAATGATAAATTGAAAGTTGTGTGTGTGTGTGTGAGAGAGAGAGAGAGAGATGGAGCCTTAGTTCTCTTTAAAACATGCAATCTGACCTCAAATTTAGCTCCTATTTCATGCCCACACTAGTTGAAAACTTTCACATGAATGCCCTCTAACCAGAATACAATCAACCTAACTCTAGTGATCCCCTATAATCTCTAGATATTTAAGGGCAATTACCCAAAACAAGACACACATCACCATCGGTTATCATACTTACTATAACTACACAAGGGGGCATAGTTGAGGCCATTATAGGTAGTAAAAGACTATGGAAAGGAACCTACGTCTAGTCACATAGTACTTTTGTAACTCAAAGATTGGAGCACATAGATCCATCAAATCCTACGGACCAAAAAGAATTAATTAAAGCCAAAAAATTTCTAAAGGTATCTTGACTCCAACAAATTTCTGCCAAAAAAATCAATCAAACCCAAAAATTTTCTAGAGGTATCTAGACTCCAACATTAATACTACAAGGCATGCTTTAACAAGTTCATCTATGTAGACATCAAATTTGTTATTTCCCCTCAAGAGTCAAGGACAGATGTACAAAGTATGTTGTTGTTAACCACCTTGCGTGCAAGCATCTCTAGCGAAAGTGATTTAACATAACAATCTTGTGTGATGAATATGGGACCCCTATCATTGCTTCTCTATTTAAAAGTCATGTGTAACAAAACATTGAAACGGCTATTGCCTTTATTGACAACTCACTTGGATCACTTCCATGATAAAAAATCTTTGTTACTTTATTATTCAACCTACATCTTTATGTCTTTCACGTAATCTTCTCCCCTAATACCCATACCTTTAATAACATAAGAAAAACCAAGTTGCACACTAGGAATCAAATCATGTATCATGTGCTTTTTTCACTTTATATTATCAAAATCTTCCACAGCCACAACTTCAAGATAGTGTGGACACAAGAACATTACATAAGGAGAATATTTCAAAGGTGTGGGCATGGCCATGAAGTTCACATTTGGTTCCATGATATAGGAACGGTTGTCTTGGTTCATGCAAATTCATATTTTTGTTTCTTGTTTTCAAAATGTCCAAGACTATGTGGTCATGCAAGGACGTAGATGAAAGTGATCTTAATGCTTTGCTTGGGAAAATTGGGGGAGTGCTTGGGTGTTTCAATATCATGCATGTAAGGCAAATGTGGTCATCACATACTAGATATCATGGCAAACATTGTATTTTGCCTTTCAATACAAGAGGTGGAAGAAAATAGCTTCCCAGTTAACTTGAATGATGATGACAACATAGCAGTATGTCTGCCTATTGAGCTTGATGGGGGAGATGTCAAGAATGTGACTTCCCATCATAGTGGACTCTAAAGATGTCCAAGAGCACTTATTGAGCATGGAGGATGGTATGTTAGCGTCTTTCAACTTCACCTTGAATGGTCAAAGCGTGCATAAGAGAGCTGGAAAGTCAGACAATTTTATCTAGACATTAAATTAAGGATGAAGGTTTTTTGTATTATCTTAGGAGATTGAGATGTTATAAAAAATTCGGTGTATTTTTTTATTTTTATTTTAAAAAAAATAGCCGCTTACATTAAAAAGGTGGGTCACGCCCTAAAAAGGAAAAGACTCTAATAACAAAAGGATAGCAACAAAAAGCCGAATTATGGGCGTGCACCCCCAACCCGCACTGAGAGCAGCTTCAAACTACTAGCAACTGCTATTAGACAATGGTTGGTTACAGGCACCCTAGCCTCTAATAAGTTGGTAAAGTCCCTAAGATTGGCTTTGACTCTCACAAGAATTACCTCTTCTAAAGAGAAGATCCGAGAGTGAGTGTAGAAAATAGAGAGAATTACCTCTTCTAAAGAGAAGATCCGAGAGTGAGTGTAGAAAATAGAGAGATTTCACATTTCCCATATTGCAAGGAGAGTAGACGCTCTTATTGGAGGCCACGCACTTGCTAGAGTAGAGGGCTATGAAGATAGTGGGAGAGAAGGAAGGAGTCTCATTGCGGCTTTCTCACATACACAATGGGGGAATACACACAAAGGAATATGGATTAGCATGGATTTCTGGAAAGGTATGGAGGATAGTACTGGAGTTAGGTAGGGATGTGAGTAGATCAGAATAGAGAGTGGCAAGATAGGGGAGATTAGATTAAAGGTAGACCACATATCCCTTTGGCAGATCTCTGTCGCTTCTGGTAGGTACTGACAGCTTTAATTTTGGATTTTTCTGGGAGTTGTATCCCATGGAAGTTGCTGGTGATTATTGCAGTAAAGGTAGGAGTCCCGCTATTACCCAAAGAGGGGGCTTCCCATCAAGCATTCATAATGTAGTATTGCATTAGGTGGAGGCTGAAAATAGTTTCCTCTTCTTAATTGTGAAAGCCAAAAGAACTCTAGTACAAAGAAATAGAAGAACCCTATATGTGGGTCTCAAACCAAACTCAGCTAACTAAGGTGGCATACTAACTGAGCCACGAACTAGAGTACGTAAGGATAGCTATCATCCAGCTATTATTCATGTGCGGTGTACCAACTGCATCTACAGCTAACAAGTCGGTGACATAAATGCACAACGGTCACCCTGGCATATCACGAGTGGAGCTCGATATCTCAACACTCCCCCTCGAGCTCAATCCCAATTCCTGCACACCAAGCAAGTCTCTGAACTTGCGCAGCTTCTCTGTGCCCAATGCCTTCATGAATATGTCAGCTGCCTGATCCTTTGTGACATAAACTAGATCAATAAGACCTAGTAAAACCTTCTCTTGCACATAGTGATAATGCACCTTAATGTGCTTTGTTCTAGCATGATAGACTGGGTTATTTGCCAAGTGTATACTGCTCATGTTGTCACAATAAATGCCAACTGGCCCATCTGTAGACTGATGCATATCATAAAGTAGCTTATGCAACCAAGCTACCTCACATGCAGCCATTGCTGCACCCCTATACTCAGCCTCTATGCTCGACAAGGCAACTGTAGGCTGTTTTTGCTGCTCCAAGTGACTGCAGCACTCCCAAAAGAGAACACATATCCATTGGTAGATTGTCTATCTGAAATACTACCAGCCCAATCAGCATCAGTGTATGCAACTATATCTGAACCCCAGCCTCATAAAATAGTCCATACTGCAATGTGGACTTCACATACCTGAGTATGCGTCTAGCCGCATCCAAATGCGGTTTCCTTGGAGCCTGCATAAACTGACTTACCAATCCAACAGCATAGCTCAAATCTGGCCTGGTAATAGTCATATAAATCAAACTTCCTACTATGCATCTATACATAGTAGGGTCTTCCAGAAGCTCACCTGCATCTGCACTCAGCTTCACATTCTGCTCCAAAGGAACTAAAATAGGCTTACAGCCTGTCATCCCATATTTGGACAGCATACCCAATCCATACTGCCTCTGCAAGAGCCGTATCCCACTTGGTGATCTAATCACCTCAATGCCCAAGAAATAACACAGCTCTCCCAAATCCTTCATCTCAAACTTCTGCTTCAATAGCATTTTCACATGAAGGATATCTTCATCACTATCACCTGTGATGATCAAATCATCAACATAAATGACAAGCAGCATAATACCTTTCTCTGTTTTTCTCACATAAAGTGAGAAATCTGCCTTGGAAATCTGAAAGCCAATAGTGACAAGATACTGTCCTATCTTGTTACACCATGCTCTAGGTGCTTGCTTCAAGCCATACAAGGCTTTCTTCAACCTGCAAACAAACTCAGGATGAACAGCATGAACATAACCTGGTGGCTGCTCCATAAAGACCTCTTCTTGCAAATCACCATGCAAGAAGGCATTCTTTACATCCATCCGATGTAAACACCATCCCTTTGATGCAGCCATAGCAATGACTGCTCTTACGATTGCCATCCTTGCAACCGAACTGAATGTTTCTTCATAATCAATGCCATATGTCTGTGCATACCCCTTGACAACTAATTTTGCCTTGTATCTGTTCATAGAACCATCTGCATTGTGCTTCACCTTATAAACCCACTTACAGCCAATTGCATTCTTGTCTTTAGGCAAAGGCACCAATTCCCATGTAGAATTTGCTTCCAAGGCATCCATTTCTTCATCCATGGCTTTCTCCCATTTTTCTTTTCCCATGGCTTGCTCAAAAGAAGTGGGTTCTGGTTCCTGTATCACTTTGACCATATAGGCATACTGAATGGCTGTAAATCCATCATATTTCAACCTATCCACAAGATACCTAGCTCTGATAGACCTGCACAAAATAGGCTCACTTCCAGGTGCTCTTAAAACATCCCTGGTCTTCCTTACTCCAGGTGTAACAACAGAAGGAATACCCAACTCATCATCAATGCTCTATTTTGAGCCACTGGATTCACCATCCACATAAGAGTGACTTGCATTCACATCAAACATGGGCTAATCTACCTTCTCTTTTCCTTTTCGTGATACCTACATACCACTATTTGCATTGCTTTGAGGAGATTCTCCTGATCTCAATCTGCCTGTCCATGGCGAAGTCTTCAACCCAATAATAATCTAGGTCTTTTTCATTTAGCATGGCTCGAGATACCTCTCCAATATGCCTGTTTTTCCTTTCTGCAAGTCCATTTTGCTGTGGGGTATGACTGCATGAATATTGCTGCTTTATGCCATGCTCTTGCAGGAACCTTGCAAACTCATTTGAGAGATACTCTCCCCCTCCATCTGACCTTAGGCATTTTATTTGCAGGGCTGTTTCTTTTTCAACCATAGCTTTAAAAGCTTTGAAATGCCCAAACACTTCACTTTTCTTTTTCATAAAATACACCCAAACTTTTCTGCTGTAGTCATCAATAAAAGTGACAAAATAACGACAGCCTCCAATAGATGCACCTTTAGTAGTCCACACATCAGAGTGGATTAATTCCAATGGCTTCTTACTCTCTTGAACATGTCTAAGAAATGGTTTCCTTGCCTGTTTTCCAAATTGACAGGCTTCACATACCTTATGTGTTTCAGCAACCTTGAATTTAGCAATCCTGCAACAATGTTTTGGGCCTACATTGATTTAAGTCGCTATACATTAACATGACCAATGCGTTTATGCCAGATATCAATATCTGCAACTACACCGGTCCCATGTGCAAACATTGTTGCACTCAATTCAGGCATGTCCACATCCAACGTAAACATCCTGCCCTTCTTCTTTCCTTTTGCTATCAAGCGACCGTTATTTTTCATATCCTCAACAAAGCATCCATGAGGATTAAATCTGACCTACAAGCCCTGCTCAACCATTTGGCCAACAGAAACCAGGTTCTTGGTGATATTCGGGACATGAAATACATCAGACAGGTATTTCTTTTTCCCATCCTGCATAGACAAAGGAATTTTACCAATCTGCACAATAGGATGTGCAGTATCATCACCAGTCTCCACAAATCCTGGTCTTTCCATTTTCCTTGCATCCTGCATCCATTCTGCATGACTTGTCATGTAGTTTGATGCACCTGAGTCAACATACCACACATCATTGCTTTCTTCTGCACTTGTCATAGAATTGGTCATGTGTTGCACCATAAACAAATGCTCATTTCTGTCATCACCCTGTCTACTAGAGGATGCATAATTGCCTTGCTGCAATTTTCCATTCATAATGTCATTTTGCTTTTTGTAGCAGTCTTTAGCCATATGACCCATTTTACCACAGCAGTAGCATTCAACATTGCTGTTTGCATTTTGGCCTCTTTGCCATCCACCAAGACCTCTTTGGCTCCCCCTGCGTCTAGAGTTACCACGTCCTCCTCCAAAGGACTGGTATTCTTGAGTTTGTTGCATATTTTGATTTCTACCACGGCCTCCAGATCGGCCTCCTCTACCTTTGCCTCTACCTCTTCCAGCATTTGAGTAGAAGATAGTTTCTTTTGAAGTTCCTCCTGAAGAAGATGCACCACCATTTCTCTGCTCTTCAGAAATTATAAGAGCAAACAACTCCTCAAAATCAAGAAATTTTTCACGGACGGCAATGGATGTCCGGAACTGTGCATAATCCGTTCCTAGACCATTCAAGGTCACAGAAACTAGATCATCATCTTCCACTGGCGACCCAATGGAAGCAAGTGCATCTACAATTTTCTTCACCTTCATGTGGTAGTCATTGATGCTCATATTTTCTCTCTGCACATTGTGCAACTCCTACTTGAGCTGCATTTTCCTGGCTTGCGTATTTGTGCTATACATTTTTGCCAAAGTATCCCATGCCTCCTATGGCATACTTGCATCTTGAATATGCACAATCATAGAATCTGAAATACTGATAGACAGCCAGTACATAACTTTTCAGGCTCTCTCATGCCATCTTTTAAATGCCTGCATTTCCTATTGATTGGGAACATTAGGAAGAACTGGTTCTTCTTCATTTCCTATAATGAACTCCCAATAGCCTTTTCCCATAAGGAAATTCGTCATTCTAAACTTCCATGCTTGGAAGTTGTTCTTGTCAAACTTTTCAGTGACAATCTGTGATAGAGAATCAGACGCCATTACAAAACACTGCAAAATATTCTGTCACTGCAAAAAACACAGCTTCTGCCTCACAAGGGCAAATATGCAAAACTGACAAAAGTGGTATTTGACACACAGTCACTTCCTAGTGACGATTTTGCATCAACAGGCAATAAGGATGATTTTGTAACTCCCAATATATCTACGCACAGGCATACGATGCAATTTCTGTGGCAACTTTTCACCGACCTACAGAGCAGTGGTCGCACAGCAAAAACAGGGCCTTTTTCTCAGTGCCTGCAGAAATCTTCCACCTCCAAAACGGGCCCCGAAATGGCCTCGAATCAGAAAAATAAAGTCACCAAGGGCTTTGCCCTTGTCTGCGGCATATATTGCCCTCTCGCCACACTGCAAAGGGCGTCTCAATCTGAGACAATGCACTCTTGCACTTTCCGGCTGTGCTACCTATAGAGATTTGCTTCCAAACTCGAAAAAGGAAAGCAACACTGGTCCTCTTACCAGGACACCGCGAACTTGGTTTGCTTTCTTGAGCTCCTTACCACGAACCGGGCTCTGATACCATGTGAAGATAGTGGGAGAGAAGGAAGGAGTCTCACTTTCGGCTTTCTCACATACAGAATGGTGGAATACACACAAAGGTGGAGGCTGAAAACAGTTTTCCTCTTCTTAGTTGTGAAAGACAAAAGAACTCTAGTACAAAGAAATAGAAGAACCCTATATGTGGGTCTCAAACCAAACTCAGCTAACTAAGGTGGCATACTAATTGAGCCATGAACTAGAGTACATAAGGATAGCTGTCATCCAGCGATTATTCATGGGCAGTGTACCAACCGCATTTGCAGCTAACAAGTCGGTGACATAAATGCACAACAGTCACCCTGGCATATCATGAGTGGAGCTCGATATCTCAACAAGGGCAACCTCTCACTACCCCCAATAGAGCGATTTGCCAGTTCTTGATGAGCATGAAATGACTCATAAACCCTGCAGCACGAACCGCCCTCTCTACCTTGCTCCAGACCGCCCGAGGAATGAGACAGCTCCAAGTGAGGTGCCTCATCGTTTCAAAAGCCATCCGACACAACAGACGAACTTGTGAAACCTGAATATGATGAGACAATTTGGCCCTAATAGGCAACCACTACAGTAGAACCTTCCACAGAAGAAAAGTCACCTTACCCGATAAATTCGAGTTTTGAATCCCTTGTAGGATTGACCTCCACCAACCCATACCTCTCCTGCCATACCATTTCTTATTTAGATCAACAATTAACAAGCGGTCACTAATAAGCAATGTATAGGCTACCCTAGCCGAGTTTTTGTTAAGGCTCGTTCTATCCAACTTCCATTGCCTAACCTTCCACTTATCCGAAGCTACACAGTTGGTAGGCTAATAATTCGACACCCTCTCCATCTTTGCCTGCAACAGGTCTGTTTCCCCTTGGCTCAAGCAAAACTTGGCACTAAGATTATCTACACTATGCCAATCAGCCTCCCTGGCATTCCACAGATCTTCCCACCCCTTAATCCCCTTCTTGAAAGCGCTTCTCGCCCTCACTAGATCATGCATCGCGAAAGGTTCTTTGCGAAATGCAAGGCTCCACCATACACATTCCTTCATACTAGAATGACCTCAAACCATCCCTTCCCCGCCAACTCAATCTCTCGGCGCATATCTTCGAAGGAGTCACAAGGCCTGTAGTAATCTCCGAGCTAGTAATCTTCAGAGGATAACCCAAGCACAGCAAGTCATACAGTGTTAGCCCCCTCCATGTGCTTGCCGCTTTGCTTCTCCCTTGCTCAATAAAGAACTTCACAATCTCCACCTAGGGAGACCTGTATTTGAACAAGCGAGGCAACCACTTTATGGTGTATTTGACTATGGTGTCTTTATGGTGTGCTTTCATGTCTTAATTGCTTAAAACTATTAATGTTAGATTTTTTTACATTACATTTTTAAGGGGGGTTTCCACTATATAAGTGTGTAAAAGACATTTGTTATTCACTTTCACTCTTCACTAACTAGAATTTCCCTAATCGTGCTAGTCCCTCCTTTGCTATAGCACCCCTAGTGTTGTCACTACAACATCCATGCATTCCACACATGAGCAACATTCTATTAGTCCATCTCACAAATCTCGTTTGGTGATTCGGAGAATGAGTTTTTTTCCCTAGTTTGCAAGACCCTAGATGTCCTCTAAACATACCTAGGAGCAAAAGAGGACATCCATGACCTCATCAAGTACATGCAAGTTTGTAGTAAGGATTTTGCAGATGAGCTTGATAAATCTGTGAATCAATGGGTCCCCTTAGATTATCTCACCTTCTTGTACAATGAGCCTCAATTCATAAAGTGTCTTGATCATTTTGTTAGTGATCTTCCATATGATTCTTATGCAAAAGCTGATATTGATGTACTTGTAAGCTTGGGTATTATAGGGAACATAAGGACTAGGTTCCTCTCTTGGGAGATGACCTTTATTTTCCTGCTCTAGGAGGGCCAAACAGAAGAAGAGCCCTCATCCCCACACAATCCCACTAGTTTTGATTCCAACATTCGAGTTACTTAAGATGACTCTGACCTTTACTTGGAAGAGCTACTTAGCAAGGAAGCTATGGAGAGGTAGGCAATAGAAGCCTTGTAGTTGTTGATCCCAACATAGGGCCCTCGACTAGCATAAAGCCCCCTCAACCTTAAACATGTCCTTTAATCTAGCAATGAGAATTTTGACATTGGCCCCACTCATTATTCATGGATGGAGATACCTATTCCTCCATGACATTAAAACTCTTTTTGGTGTGAGGGAGGACAAGGAACTAAGAGTTTTGTCAAGTTTTAATATTGACACAAGCATCAAAGACCCCAACTTGGATCAATTTCTTATCACAACACTAGCAAGATTAAAGAATGCACAACCCTCAACATGAGACTTGCTATCAAATGTACCACCAACAAGATAAAAGAATGCACACCCCTCAACCTAGGACTTGCTATCAGATGAACCACATACTAAATAAGCTTCTACTTCTCACAAAACGTAGGATATAATTGAGAGGACAATTTACATTAGAGATGATAATGGTGGTGGTGTGCAATGTAACATCCTTTCTTTATGTGTTTTGAAGTATTCTTACAATGAGTAGCATTACCCATCTACAATGGGTTAGCGGCCCACTCCGGTGGGTCTCAACATTGGGACCTTTCATTTCAAGGAAATACAACTTAAGATTTTATTTATAAATCTCAATATCTAAATGCTTCTTAGGAATTTTACAATTGGATCTATGTTAGGCCTTGTCATTGCTTTCAATTGTTGGGAAAGAAGTTTTAGAAGGAGATAAAGACTTGCAAGGGAATTCAACCAGTTTCTAAAAGCTATCATAACCTAACTCGAGGCTATTCTAGGGAGACCTTTCTTGCGTATGGCAGGATTGATCCATGATTGGTACTCCAACAACATTTATCTAAGGAAAGATCAACAAGTTGTTAGGGTTGATCTCCGAACATGGAAGGCTTACACTATGTCCACAAATCTATTTGTAACTGAATCGGATACCACTAATAGGTTTGTGCTAGTAAAGCTGGTTAAAAAATATAAGAAAGAGGACAGTGAGAAGAGTCTTAATGAACCTTGGGGTGCTCCTTTACCAAAACTAGAAAACTCAATTGATTGGATCCATACACTTGCAGCAATAGATCCACCAACTACTGAGGGCACTCAAAAGATGTACCTTGATGATGAACAACTTAACTCCATTACACCTTTTTACACCATAAGAGCGGTACTACTTAATCAAATTGAATTAGGAATTGACAATTCCCTTGATCCTAACGAGATAGATATGACTCCATCTCAACTTTGGGTAGAGCTAACATCAGCAAGTGCAACATGCCAAATACAAGCCATGGTAGATGGGCGAGCATGCCACAACCTCATCTCTTGGGAGACATTAAAGCATCTTGTCCAGGTACACCTTCAAGTATGTGATTCTGAAATTCAGTCCATAGAGGGTACCTCTACTAAGGTTATTGGTTCGTTAATGTTGAATGTTTCCTTCAACAATTACATTGTGCCTTGCAAGTTCTTTTTAGCTCCTACAGGTACCTTAATAGAAGCCGCCATTCTTGGTAAAAGCTCGATCCAAGACACATACGAAGGGTTACTTGGTGGAATCAACCCATCAAGATGCACCAATTGCTATCCAAGGATCAACATCAGCAACTACTTCCACCTCCCCACCTCGACAAGGATGCCACCAAGGAAGAAGGCAAAGACAAAAGGCAACCAAGAAAATATGGGTTCGAAAGGATCTATTGAAGGACCAAGGATACTTTGAGGGTGAATCATATTTTTGGATTCCAAAGAAACCTCAACATATAAAGCCACCCCCTCCTCTAAACATCAAGCCTCACCATCACCAGTAGCCACCCCCTCATGTAAACAACAAACGTCAACATCAAAGAAGAAGAGGATGCCATCCAACAAGGAAGGTACATTACAATGGATTCCCACAAGACTAGCTCACCACGTAGAGCATGATTTGCTATGCATTTTTGCCTTTTGGATCACCTCAAAATTCCTTCTGATGCCCAAAGTGCTCAACATGGAAGAGTTGGCCACAGATCTATTAAACAAGTTGAGCCAACAATGGAATATAGAAGCACCAAAAGATGCTCCTAGTAACCCCCATCTCTTTCCACAAAGAGATAATATATGGTGTGGGGTATGCACTGGAAATCATCCCACTCAAGAATGCCCTCGTCTTAGAGCCAGGCCAACACTCTATTGTGCCCATTGTGTTCGTTGGGGAAATCATGACATATCCCAATGTCATTATCCTAGGGTGATTTCTCAACCCATGTATCAACAAAGGCCGCATCTACCATTACCTGCACCACCCAATCCATCCAATCAAGCACAATTGGCAATACAAGGAGCTACATCAACCAATCAAGGCATTTTAGTGCTCAAAATATTCCATTACCCATGCCAGTACTGGAACCTCAACCTCCACCACCACCACCACCACCAAGAATTATTCCCCTAAATCAAGTATTGGTGGAAGAGCTACCTAGTGATTGGGGAGACCCCAAACCTACCTACGGTGGACACAACTATCCCCAAAATGGTGACAATGCAAATCGGTCTAGCATTATAAGTCACTACATTATACAAGGTGACCAATACATTCCAGTCTACCAAATGGCACCGATTCCTCAAAAGATGGGATATATGAACAACTTGGACAAGACACCACCCATTCAATGCCATATGTGTTAAGTGCCACACCCTGCCAATGAATGTCCATATAAGGGGCAATCTAAGAAGCCAACCATATGTGCACTAGCATCTAATACACCACCACCATTGTGCACTAGGTGTGGTGCGGACCATCTTTTCAAGGATTGCTCGACGAGAAGGCCATCTAAGTTCACAAGCCTTAACTTGTTAAGCATTGAGAGAGGCCAAGTGTCATCAGTATCCTTGAATGTAATCACGAGGTTGCAAGCTAAAGCCCTTAATAAAGAGCTTCACAAACAAGCCAAAAGGGATAAAGCTAGCATGCCGAAGCCTAGAGAGGCAACTGAATTAGCATGAGTAAGAAAAAAACATAAGCGAAGTGTGAGTTTTGTGAATGACTTGCAAGCAAATGCACTTATATAGAGGTGTGTACTTAAAGAAAACGAGAAGTCCATGACTAAACAAGGTACACACCACACACTACCTAGTAGCATGCAAAATAGGTATAGGTTGGCCTACACGACATACCCCCATTTGATGACATTAAAACCTTCAATCATCTTAGCAAGCAAGGAGTGCTACCAGACGATGAAGGTATGGAATACCTACTTCTAAAACGACGAGCACAGAGAATACAAGATCAAAAATCGATGGTCCTTCTTCTACAATAATTTGGCTATTAACTGCATATTAAAGATAACATTCGCGAATCAACTACTGCTAACACGGCCATTCAAGACATAGACTATCATTGGACAGCCACGAAGGCCCACTCTCGCAGAGTGATCTTAAACATGCAAGGCCCACAATAGCTTGTGGATACAGCCAACTTGCCATAGCTTCATTATCTGCTGGAAAGGCCATGAAATATTAGAAAACAGCGGCTGCATGGCCATCGTGGCATGGCAGCAGAACCGTTTTCACGTCCCCACAAGCCGAAAATCATTTGATACAGCAAAGTAGCCAGGATGTCGTTGCTGAGCAGCACCCACTTTATTTCCATAAGCAGTAAGCCACCACGCCAGACCAGCACGCCGGATATCATGTGTATTTCGATTCTCAGTAATCAGATATCCTCTCAGGAACAGCAATGCGCCACGTCGCCACAGGGTCATGGAAAGACTACCAGCCCATGGAGAAGGTAAAAACGAGGAGATGACAGCAGAGAGAGGAGATGCGAGGACGCAGAGCACAAAGAGGAGATGCAAGGATGAGGAGCAAAAGTTGCAGAGAGAGGATAGTAGAAAAGGGAGATGGGTCGCTGGAAGATAGATGCGAGGAGGAATCGACGGCGAGGACCAGACGAGCGGGGAGGGAAGATGATCTGGTAGAAAACAATGAGGTAAGTATACACTAACTTACCCTAAATCACTAACATATACTAAAACGAAAACCTAACTTAACCTAACTATGACTTACCACTTAAACCTAACCACGTACGCCCTAACTCACATAAACAGGTCAAATGACCAAAAACACTAACTCACTAACTATGGAGCATCATATACCACCTCACACCATAGGACCCTTTGCAGGGCCCAAAAATGAATTAGACTCACGCAATATGCTCTCTTCTATTCTATATCTTAAGGAGGGACAGGACCGCCACGTGTCGCGAGGGGAAGGAGAGCAAAACGACGATGTTTTGCCACGTGTCACGAGGGGAGGGAGAGCAAAACGACGACGAGGGGAGGGAGGAGGGAATTTGAATGAAAAATGCAATGCAATGAATGCAATCAACATCAGCCGCCAAGCTCCATCAGCCGCCAAGCTCTTGGGCTATGTACCCTCCATCCTCACGGCTCCCTCCTCACACCCTCACCCTCTCCCGCTCTACGCGTTCTACTCAGTTCTGCTGCTCGTTGTCCTGCTCCATTCTGTTGCTGCTCCCTCCAACTCCGTCGCATCCGTTCCATTGCCCTCCCATTGTCTGCATCACTTGCATCACCGTCAGGCTACACGCAAATCGTCAGGCGCACAGATCGTCAGGTGGTCTTCCATGCTCTCCGTCCTCCATGCTCTTCGATGGCTCTCTTTGAAGGCTCTCTCCTACTCTTTGAAGGCTCTTTCCATGCTCTTCGACAGATCTCTTTGAAGGCTCTCTCCTGCTCTTTCCTTCGTCATCGTTTTGCTCCCCCCTCGTGACACGTGGTGGTCCAATGTATTGTTTCAATGTATTGTTTTTTTACAATGTATTGTTTTTTTAAGTCATATGTCAAGAGGTTTTTTAAGCATTGTATTCTTTTTTCTTTTTCTTTTTTTGAGAGAGAGAGAGAGAGGGGGGGGAGAGAGAGAGAGAGAGAGAGAGAGATTATGTGTGTGTGTTTGTGTGAGAGAGAGAGAGAGAGAGATTCTCCCCCCCCTTTTGTGTGTGTTTCTCTTACTTGGGTAGAAAAGCATGCACTTTTGTACCTCTACCCTCTATCTATTGCAAATGACTTTCGACACTATCTGTCGAAATGCACATCTCAATATAGACACACAGAAAAACCCGTACCTAGAGGTGTTAACACATACACACACATAATCTCTCTCTCTCTCTCTAAAAATAGCATGTACACTTCTATGGATGCTATAGATAGAGGCTAGAGGCACAAAAATACAAAACTTCAAATGCCACTATCTCCCAAAATGCACGTAAGACTGGCATGTAAGACTGTGTGTGTGCGTGTATGTGTGTGTGTGTGTGTTGTGTATGTGTATGTGTGTGTGTGTATAGGGAGAGAGAGGGGGAGAGAGAGAGAGAGAGAGAGAGAGAGAGAGAGAGAGAGAGAGAGAGAGAGATTCTCCCCCCCCTTTTGTGTGTTTCTCTTACTTGGGTAGAAAAGCATGCACTTTTGTACCTCTACCCTCTATCTATTGCAAATGACTTTCGACACTATCTGTCAAAATGCACATCTCAATACAGACACACAGAAAAACCCGTACCTAGAGGTGTTAACACATACATACACACACACACACATACACATACACAACACACACACACACACACATACACGCACACACACAGTCTTACGCGCCAGTCTTATGCGCATTTTGGGAGATAGTGGCATTTGAAGTTTTGTATTTTTTGCCTCTAGCCTCTATCTATAGCATCCATAGAAGTGTACATGCCATTTTTAGAGAGAGA